>NW_022143320.1:0-44778 GCF_007565055.1 Rhinopithecus roxellana
CCCGCTGCTCTGGCTGTGGCTGAAAGGGCCCAACGTAGAGCTCAGGCTGTGGCTTCAGAGGATGCAAGCCTCAAGCCTTGACAGCTTCCATGTGTTGTTGAGCCTGTGAGTACACAGAAGTCAAGAACTGAAGTTTAGAAACCTCTGCCTAGATTTCAGAAGATGTATGGAAATGCCTGGATGCCCAAGCAGAAGTTTTCTGTAGGGGTGGGGTCCTCATGGAGAACCTCTTCTAGGGCAGTGTGAAAGGGAAATGTCGGGTGGGAGCCCCCACACAGAGTCCCTACTGGGGCATCACCAAGTGGAGCTGTGAGAAGAGGGCCACCATCCTCCAGATCCCAGAATGGTAGATCCACTGACAGCTTGCACCTTGCACCTGGAAAAGCCACAGACACTCAACGCCAGCCCATGAAAGCAGCCAGGAGAAAGGCTATACCCTGCAAAGCCACAGTGGCAGAGTTGCCCAAGATCATGGAAACTCAACTCTTGCACCAGCATGACCTGGATGTGAGATATGGAGTAAAGGGAGATCATTTTGGAGTTTTAAGATTTGACTGTCGTGCTGGATTTCGAACATTCATGGGACCTGTAGCCCCTTTGTTTTGGCCAATTTCTCCCACTTGGAATGGCTGTATTTATCCAGTGCCTGTACCCCCATTGTATCTAAAAAGTAACTAACTTGCTTCTGATTTTACAGGTTCATAGACGGAAGGACTTGCCTTGTCTCGGATGAGACTTTGGACTGTGGACTTCTGAGTTAATGCTGAAATGAGTTGACACTTTGGGAGACTGTTAGGAAGGCATGATTGGTTTTGAAATGTGAAGATATGAGATTTGGGAGGGTCCAGGGTGGAATGATATGGCTTGGCTCTGTGTCCCCATGCATATCTCATCTCGTAGCTCCCCTAACTCCCACATTGTAGGAAGAACCCAGTGGGAGACAACTGAATCATGGAGGTGGGTCTTTCCCATGCTGTTCTCATTCTAGTGAATGGGTCTCACGAGATCTGATGGTTTTAAAAACAAGAGTTTCTCTGCACAAGCTCTCTTTTTGCCTGCTGCCATCTGGGGAAGTTGAGGCTGCAGTGAGCTGTGATTGTGCCACTGCAGCTGGGGTGACAGAGTGAGATCCTGTTGAAAGAAAGCAAGAAAGAAAAAGAAAGAAAGCAAGAAAGAAAGGAAGGGAAGGGAAGGGAAGGGGAGGAAGGAAGGAAGGAAGAGAGAAAGAAGGAAAGAAGGAAGAAAGAGGAAGGAAGGAAGGAAGGAAGGAGGAAGGAAGGAAGGAGAGAGAAGGAGAGGAGAGAGAGAGAGAGAGAAGAGAGAGAGAGAGAGAGAGAGAGAGAGAGAGAGAGAGAGAGAGAAAGAAAGAAAAGAAAGAAAGAGAGAGACATGTAGCCCTCACTACTCTCACTATGTTTGAGCATCTGGATGCAGCTATGCCTGAAGCCAGACAAACCCTGGGATTTACTGGTACATGAGCCAACTTCCCTTTTTCTGCTTAAGATAGTTTGACTTGAACTTCTACTGTTTATGACTAAAGGAATTTCAACTATCTCTTGGTTATTTTAATAATTTATATATTAGTTTTATAATCATAAAATAAAGTTTTTAAGAGAAGAAGCCTTGCTAAAGTTTCTTTAAGTTAGTATACCTATCAATAGTATGAGGAAGCAGAAAAAGCATTGAACAGTGAAATCAGGCAACCTAAATTTTTTGCTGGACCCACACAAATTGCTGTGTGACTTTGAACAAGTTTATTAAACTGTCTAGACTCCAATAAAATAAAGAATCGGAGTTAGTGATATCTAAGGTATTGTATAGTGCTAAATGTCTTTGCTTCTATAAAAGGAGACCTAATTAGTCTGATAAAAATTGTTCTTAACCAAGACTTTTTACAGAAATGTTAAGAATAAAGACTAATAATTTAAAACGTGTCAAGCACTTATAATAAAACCCTTTAAATTGACAACTTACGTATGAGACATCCTCATATACACGCAAAATATCCATTGCATCACTGGTTAAATTGGAAAATTTAGAAACAAAAATTGAGAACAGCCTGGTTAAACAAATTGTGGTACATTCATACAATGGAATATTATGTAATTACAAATAAAAAAGAAAGAAGAAACTCTTTACATTTTGCTGTGGACAATATCTAAGACACATTTTTAATTGAAAAGTGCAAAATCCAAAGTGGTTGTGCTGTGTAAAAAGAGGAGGGAAAGCTAGATAGATTTAATTCCTGGTGCATGCATGAATTATCTCTTGAAGGAATCTAAAAAATAAAAAAAAAACTGCTACTATTGATTACCGTCGGAGAGACTGGGTTATTTTTCATGATACAGTATATCCTGTTATCTTTTGAATGTCAAAATATGTAACTGCCAGGCACAGTAGCTCCTGCCTGTAATCTTAGCATTCTGGGAGACCGAGGCAGGAGGCTTATCTGAAGCCAGGAGTTTAAGACTAGCCTGGGTAGCAGAGTGAGACCCTGTCTCTACAGAAAAGACAAATTAGCCAGACATGGTGGCAATGCACTTGTAGTCCCCACATACTGAGGAGGCCAAAGTGGAAGGATCGCTTGAGCTCAGGAGCTGGAGGCTATAGTGAGCTCTTTGCAACCACTGCACACCAGACTGGGCAACAGAGTGTGACCCTATCCTCTAAACAAAAATAAAAACATAAAATAAAATAAAAACTGTACACGTAACTGTATTACCTATTCAAAGTCAAATAAATTTTAAAAGTTTTAATTTAAAAATGACATAAGACTTTTTAGTGCTTATGGTCATGCCAGGGTGACTTGTAGTCTAGCTACCTGTAAGTCTTCGAGACCAGCATTTTCTCACACTCCATCGTGCATTCTGGGGATGCACTCCAGGAGATCGTGATAAAATGCAGGTTCTGATGCAGCAGGTCCGGAGCGAGGACCATGCTTCTGCACGTCTGACTAGCCCCAGGTGATGCTGCCGCTGCTGGTCAGGACCGCACTTTGAATGTAGGTCTAGAACCACAACTGATCAACACGTCACCACTAGCCACATGTGGCTACTGAGTGCTGAACTGTGGCTAGTCCAAAAAGAGATGTGGGGATGTTAAAATACACAACGGAATTCAAAACGAGTACCAAAAAGATCATAAACGATCTCATAATTTTATATTGATGGACACGCTGAAATGATGTTTTTTGATAGTTGGGTTAAATGGAATATATGATTGAATTCGTTTCCCCGTTTCTTTTTCCTTTTTTTTAAGTAACTAGTAGACAAAGTAAAACGACACATGTGGCTTGCATTATATTTCTATTGCATCGTGCTGGTTCTAGGAGACCCTGATGATCTCCTACAACCTGCAACAAGACGGGGATTGGGACAACCTTGGTCAGTACCCTGAGTAGTTTTGCAAGGGTCTAATAAATTGGTATAAGGACCCTGGAGACCTGGGAGAGAGCACATTGAAGAATCTGGAGCCCACTCACCCCTAACAAATAAAACTTCTACTCAAGTGAAATGTGAATTGAAGCAAACAATCAAAGCAGTCGTAACCTGGAACTGTAGGTAGATTTTGCAGAGCAAAGTCAGCTTAAGGACCAGTGTTGAAAGGAAGGAGTGAGGTACCATTGCCAGGCAGCCAGCCTTGACAGTCTGCAATGCTTTAGTGAGAGTGGGAGGAAGTACGTCAACTCTATTTGTGCCACTGAACAGCACTGTCCCTACCACCCTGAGTCACATCCCAGCCTGGCACCCTCAAAAACAAAGATGCCTTTAAAGCTAAGGGCCTAGGGTAATCACCTGACTTGCTGCAACACAGACACAGGTCTGAAGACAGCCACATAGTCAGAAGTGTAATATCAGATTAGCATAGGCCAGGCATGGTGGCTCATGCCTATAATCCCAACAATTTGGGAGGCTGAGGTAGGTGGATTGCTTGAGGCCAAGAGTTCAAGACCGGCCTGGCCAACATGGTGAAACACTGTCTCTACTAAAAACACAAAAATTAGCTGGGAGTGGTGGTGCACACTTGTAATCTCAGCTACTTGGGAGGCTGAGGCAGAAGAATCACTTGAACTCGGGAGGCGGAGGTTGCAGTGAGCGAAGATCACACAACTGCACTCCAGCCTGGGCAACAAAGCTAGACTCCGTCTCAATAATGTATATACATTAGATCAGTATAAACATAACCCCACCAATTCCTTCTGTGTAGCCACAGAACAATCTGCATCACTCGGGTAAATTTTAAACTCAAACTCTTCCATCCACATCCAAGGTAAGTGCAATTTTTAGTGAATTGACTCCTTTTTGTGTAAGATGCTCCAAAGCTCATACAGGGTAAGGGGTAGAGGGTCCACAGTGTACTCTCTTCTCCTCAGAAACATACAAACTGAGCCAAGATTTCTTTACTTGAGGCCATAAGAAAGGTATCACATGACCCGAAAGAGCTGCACATCCTTCAGTTCTGTTGGGAAAGTCACCCTGGAACTGGTCCCATGCTGCTCCTGCTTGCTTTCTTTCCTCCCCTGGGGTGGCAAAGGGAAGGCACGAGACACCCAGAGGGCAGAAAATCTCAGGTGGATGCGTGGTCATGTTTCTACTCAGCAGGCACAGAGGTGCACCCTTGAGCACAATGTGGGCATGTTCCCTCTCCCGGAAAACTTAGCTCTATGGACAAAGGAGTAGACTAACCTTGTCCTGGGCCCAGCCCAGTCCTCCCACCTTTCCCATCACGGACCCAACCAAGCTCCAGAGCGCACTGACCAGGTTTTATCTCCAGCAGCCGCAGCTTTGGATCTTCAGGTGGGTGCAATCGTCTCTTCTTGCGCCAGCAGCGGGCAGGGTATGTATACAGCTGGCCCGGGGCAAGGCCTGTGGACAGAGACAATGTAAAGATTAAAGGCTCCAGGCTGGAAGGGGCCTTGGAACTACCCTAACTACCCTTTCATTCACAAGGAGAGGAAGCTGAAGCCAGAGAGAAGTGACTTGTCAACATCACAAAGCTGATTGCTAGCAGTGGCAAGACTGAATCTAGGTCATGTGACCCCAGGACCCTGGTTCTGTCAGCTCCACCATGCTGTTCAGCAGCACATGCCACAAGAGCCACTGCCTTCACCAAAACCAATTCTGCTCTTCTGCCTGGAGAGATCACCAACTGGACCTTCAGACAAGAGGGACCTTTGCAGTGTCTCCAAAGCAGTGGATCTCTATCCACCGCCCCTCCATCCAGATCCAGTTTAAGCAGGTTTCCCTTCAAAATGGAGCAGTAGTCAGTTGGCCTACTGTATGGGCAGCCTGGATTGAGAAGCATCGCAAAGAGACAGAACCAAAAACACTAGATCTACTCAGAGGCATCTCCCACCTCCAGCTGCTGCCAGCGCAGAGACTTGTGTAGCCCCCATGAGAACATAAGCTCACTCTGGTGACCGGGCCACATGACCTGCAGAGCCCACCTACCTCTATATCCCAGCCTATGTGCCTGGGCCTTACAAAAAAAATAGGCAGGAGGCCAGGGGCTGGGCTTACATGCCACAGCGTGTGTGTGGCCTTTGACACCATGCTGCATGCCAAGCACCATGAGGAGACCTTCCTGCTCACCAGACAACAACTCTGTGGCTCCGGTGGCAGCTACAGGCCTTGAAGGAACAGGGGCTTCTCTATGCTAGGCCACAGACTATTCCCAGGGAAATGGGGTGGGGAGGAGGCTGAGGGGTGAAAAGGCAGGTGGTTGAGACTGGCTAGGTAATTTTCAGACTGGCTAGGTGATTTGCAGTCTTGAAGAGAGTGTCTGATAACCCCCATAATAAACCAGCAAGCCAACCAACCCCTAATAGGAAGAAAAGCCTAATGAGGACAAGGACTTTTCTGTCTTGTTCTTGTCAGAAATCCCAGAATCAGAACTGTGCCCGACACAGAGCGGAACCAAACTAAATACTCATTGAATTCATGAACGAATATGTTGCAGCTTCCCTTTAAAGTCACAACTGTGTCTTCTGCAGGTAAATGTGGCACACGACAGCTGTTGGATGCAGGCGGCCTACCACAAAAGTGTCACTGCACACACCTAGGACCATGGGCTCAGGAAACATCAGCACCTGATTCCCATCTGCTGTCTTCCATTTCAGGGCCCTTAAAAGTTAAGAAGGGAAACTGGCTTCATTCTTCACCCTTGCAGAGAAAATCTATGTAACTTTCATTGCTATATACTCATTCATTCATTTTCATTTTTACCAGTCACTCTACCCATTTATCGGGATGGGTCTAAGACAGAGTCAATTATCCCAGCATTAAAGGAATGAAAATATTCAGGTCTCTTTATGTTTAATCACACAGCTGCTCCACAGGTTGCAAGACTGTGAGCAAGTTGGAGATTCTGACCTCACCACCCTTGGTTCTTAGAATCCCGAACTGACCTGGACTCAGAAATGTCAAAATCGAATGACCATTGGCCCTGCTGTTCCTGGCTCCAGGGGACTCATCCACCCAGATCCAAACCATCCAAGAGGGACTCCAGAAGTGAAGGCTCAGGCCTGAAGTCAGAGCTCCTGCACCCCCTCTCCTCCCACGGCCGTCTCTGGGCCTTAGGTTTCCCTTTGTAGCCCAGAGGCTGCTTCATGGTGCTTCCAGCCTAATCAAACACAGGTAAGTAAGAGCAAGCTGGCCCCACCAGCAGCCCCCAAAGGTCTACATGGCAAGAGTGCAAAAGTGTCCACACTTGACCAGGTCCTACACCCTCCCTGAGACAGCAGTCACTGTGCTTGGCCAAGGTCAGCAGTACCAGAGAAGCCCCAGGCCACTCTACTTGGAGCTGTAGGCCCATTCTTCTGGGAGAATTCATTTTAGCAGCTAGTTTGAATCTCCAGAAGAAGGAGCTGTTTTTGTTTCATTCTTTCTCTGCTGGATTGGAGACGCTCTGCAGTGCAAAGGAAGAGCACATGAGTCCTGGAAACATCCTAACACCTTTCTGAGCCTATTGCCTCAGCTGTACGACAAGGGCATTAATAACATTAATACCTACCTCCTAGGGGCTGTCGTGGGGATTCACTTATATTCAAGAGAAAGCTCTCTATATCCACAAAGATGACAAATGTCAGTTTTTAATTGTCACGAGTTAGCTGACCTAGTCTTGGACTCCACACCCATGCAACAGGACGGGCCCCCACCCCATCCACCAAACTGCCACTTGATTCTTTAGCCATGAGGGTGGAAACAGCCTTCTGTTTGATGTCTGCTTTGAATCCACCTCATCACAACAAGCAAATGGTCCCAAGAGCTCTCTTGGGGCTCCTTGGCCCCTTCCTTGCCCTCCTCACCAGGCTGACAGACACCAGGGTTCCTTTACAGGAACAACACGTTCAGTGCTGGAGTTCCACTTACAGAGGGAAGAGCAGGGCCCCATGAGACTTATGTTGTTTATCTCATTAGAACAGGAGGCACATAACTCAAAGCGTGTGTGTGTGTGTGCATATGTGTGCGTGTGTGTGCATGTGTGGTAGATGGAGGTGGGGAAGGAGGATGGAGTCACAGCTCCTGTGAGGAAAGTTAACCTTGGCGAGTGAGCCCAGGGCTGGGGAGGGGATATGAAGGAGGAGGAAACAAGTGGCCGAAGACAAGAGGGGAAACCAGTCTTCCCTGGAAACCAAGGCCACTGCTACCCATCACTTCACATATCCCACTGAGCAAACTACTTTCTGTTGTTTTGAGCTGCAGCTCCAGCTACAACACTCATGTCCATGTGTAAGCACAAACGTGATGCACACAGACACACACAATCAGAAACTCACACACTTGCTGAGAGAACTGGCTCCATGGAAACATCTGGCAATGAAAGGCTTGATGCCTTTATGGTCAGCAGACGAATATAGCTGTTATGCACACTGCACTAGTTCAGCAGGTGGATCCTGAGGGTTCTGGGCATCTCTCACAGACAAAGCATGAGCTATGCAAAATTTAGAAGATGAAATGGGAGAGAAAAGAGAGGGAAGAGTGGCCGGGTACAGTGGCTGATGTCTGTAATCCCAGCACTTTGGGAAGCCAAGGCTGGCAGATCACTTATGCCCAGGAGTTCAAGACCAGCCTGGCCAACATGGTGAAACCTCACCTCTACCAAAAATACGAAAATTAGCCAGTGTGGTGGTGCATGCCTGTAATCTCAGCTACTCGGGAGGCTGAGGCAGGAGAACTGCTTGAACCCGGGAGGTGGAGGTTATAGGAGCCGAGGTCATGCCACTGCACTGCAGCCTATGTGACAGAGCAAGATTCTGTCAAGAAGAAAGAAAGAAAGAAGGAAGGAAGGAAGGAAGGAAGGAAGGAAGGAAGGAAGGAAGGAAGGAGGAAGGAAGGAAGGAAGGAAGGAAGGAAGGAAGGAAGGAAGGAAGGAAGAGGAAGAAAGAAGAAAGAAAGAAGAAGAAAGAAAGAAGAAGAGAAAGAAAGGAGGGAGGGAGGGAGGGAGGGAAGGGAGGGAGGAAGGAAAGGAAGGAAAGGAAGGAAGGAAGGAAGGAGGAAGGAAGGAAGGAAGATAGAAGAAAAAGAAGAAAAACAGAGAGGGAGAGGGAAAGAGAGGGAGGGGGAGGGAGGGGGCGGAGGGGAGAGGGAGGGGGAGAGAGGGGGAGGGGAGGAGAGGAAGGAAGGAAGGAAGGAAGGAAGGAAAGGAAGAAGGAGGAGGGAGAAGGAGGGAGGGGGGAAAAAGGGAGGATGATATGGGATAGGAACAGCAATTGAAATGGGGAAGAAAAAGACTGAAGTAGTTTCATCTTTCCCCATCCAGAGCTGAACTGTAGTTCAAGCCCCCCCAGGGAAAGACCTCTCCCTGCAGGATCTCAGAGAAGTGGACCCGCAGCTGCCCCTGAAACTTCCCTTCAAAGAAGAATTTATTACATCACAGGACAGAGTTTCCCACTGTCGGCCAACTCTTACTGTGATAAAGAGATTCACCATCACCTTATTTTGAATCAAAATCTATCTTCCTGTAGGTTATACCTATTTGTCTACCCTCTGTTCCAACAGCAAACAGCTTACATCCCAATCCTGCATCCCATATATCTGCTTGGGTTTTGAAGGGGAGCTAACCAAGAAGCCGAGGAACTAAAGAGGAACAAGGAGTTGTAGGAAAGAGGTAGTGACTACCCCTGCTCAGAACCAGGTTAACAGGATCAAAGTTTCCAAACAGAAAATGACAATACACAATCTACAAATATATTTTTTTTAAAAATACAGTATAACAACTATTTACATAGCATTTATATTGTATTAGGTATTATAAGTAATCTAAAAAATGATTTAATGGAATATGGGAGAATTGTGGTAGGTTATATGCAAATATGCCTATGCCATTTTATATAAGCGACTTGATCACCCACAGATTTTGGTATCTTCTGGGGTCCTAGAACCAATTCCCAGTGGATAATAAAGGATGGCTGTTATGTATATAACATACTATCATTTATTTAACAAATGGGGACACACACATATTCAGACAAATATATATGTGTGGTGTGTTTTGTATGTTTTTTTATGGGAGTATAAGCCAAAAGCTAAAAAAAAAAAAATTACCTAGAGAGAGCAAAATAAAATAATAGTAGCAAGAAGAAAAAGAGAAGGAAGAAGAGGAAATTGCCTACAGGAAGAAGAAACAGGGTAAAAGTGAAGATACGCTAGACTTTCTCACATATACCATTAGAACCATGCAAATATTTTACACAATTATAAAGTAAAATTAAATTAAAATAAAAATCATACATCTGTTTCTGACTAAGATGGAGTATAAAGACCAGATTTAGCCCCCAGCTAAAACCAAAGAGAGGAAGAAAGAAATCAACAACAGTTTTGAAGACAGTGAACATCAGGCATTGAAGGACAGTGATTCCTGAGACACTGAAAACAAGCAAGATAAGCCTGTGATTTGCCAAGCTTATAACCTTAAGAGAGTCTCCAGACTGGAACACAAGGAGGAGGAATACAAGTGGAGCCCTACATGGTCCCCACATTTGAGTTGAAGAGAAAATGCCAAGAGTCTGAGGAGACCACAGTGACTAGAACCCAAGCAACAGAAGGGTGGACAAAGAGAGCTGCACAAGACGTGGGAGATCCACAGAGGTCCCCCTTCAAGTATTCAGGTTTGATTGATCTGTGTATGCTTGTGAGGAAACTAGGCAGGACTGGGGAAAGAACTACCCAAAAAAGATTAGAGGTAACAGCGCTTGGTGTGCACAAGGGGGCGGAAATAGTCTGTTTCCAACCAGCCAATATGGAAAACCATATGACTCACGGGGTACGGGTAGAGTACAGTAGAAAGATCTTGCCTCACTAAGAGGCAATACTTTGCAGACCTAGACTAAGTACTGCTCCAAGCTCCACCTAACAAATCTTAAAAGCAAGACAAGAAAACATCAAACTGTTTCCAAATAACTTAAATATGTCCCAAACAATGTTCAAGAACATTTTCTAGGAATAAAATATATCTACAGCATTCAGCAAGGTAAAATTCACAATGTGAGGCACTCAACCCAAAATTACAAGGCATGTAAGAAGCTGGAAAATATGACTTATGATAAGGAGAAAAAAATCAATCAATTGAAACCAACCCAGAACTGAAACTGATATTAGAATTAGTAGCAAGAACATTAGAGCAGTTATTATTTTTGTTACGCTATGTGTTCAGTTTAGTAAAATTTGGAAGATACATGTATTTTTAAGACTCAAATTTAACTTCTAGAAATGAAAACTATAATGTTGCAAGACAAACAAAAATTATCAGATGGAGTTCATGTCAGATTAGACATTGCAGAAGAAAAGACTGGTAACTTAAAAACACAGCATAGAAACTATTCCAAAATGAAACCCACAGGAAAAAGAGAAAAGAAAAAAAGAATAACGGCATAAATGAAGCTATGGGGCAACTTCAAACAGCCTAATATATGTGTAATTGAAGACAGTGAAGAAAAAATATTTTGTAGAAATAATGGCTGGAGGCCGGGTGCAGTGGCTCATGCCTTTAATCCCAACCACTTTGTGGAGGCCAAGGTGGGAGGATGGCCTAAGCCCGGGAGTTTGAGAGCAGGCTGGGCAACATAGTAAGATCCTGTCATCATGTCTCCGAGAGAGAGAGAGAGAGAGAGGAGAGAGAGAGAGAGGAGAGAGAGAGAGAGGGAGAAAGGGAAGGAAGGAAGGAAGGAGGAAGGGAGGGGGGAGGGGGGAGGGAGGGGGGGGAGGGAGGGCGGGAGGAAGGAAGGAATTAAAAAAGAAATAAGAGCTGGAAATTCTGAAGTTTGATGAAACTATAAACCCATAGATCTAAGAATAAAACTCAATAAAACTAGGTATAAGAAACATTAAGACTATAGCAAGCATATCATAATCAAAACTGCTCAAAAATAGTGATAAAGAGAAAATATTAAAAATACCAGAGAAAGGAGACATGTTACTCATATACAGGAACATCCTTATCTTTGCAATGCAAGCAAGAAAAGAGTAGTTCAACCCCTACAATACTGAAAGAAAAAAAAAAAAAACTTGTCAAACTAGAATTCTATATCCAGCTAAAATATCTTTCAAGAACTAAGGCAAACTAAAGTTTCAGATATACAAAAGCTGAAATAATTCATCAACCCCATACTCTAAGAAATGTTAAAAAGAAGTCCTTCAGGCAGGGAAGTAATACCAGATCTAAATTTGGATCTACACAAGGGATGCCATCAAAATGGTTTAGTACATGAATAATACAAGATGTTTTTCTTATTATTTTAAACTCATTAAAAGATGATTGACTATTTTAAAAAATACAATGACGGCCGGGCGTGGTGACTCACGCCTGTAATCCCAGCACTTCGGGAGGCCAAGGTGGGCAGATCACCTGAGGTTGGGAGTTCGAGAACAGCCTGACCAACATGGAGAAACCCCATCTCTACTAAAACTACAAAAATTAGCTGGGCATGGTGGCACGTGCCTGTAATCCCAGCTACTTGGGAGGCTGAGGCAGGATCGCTTGAACCCAGAGGCAGAGGTTGCAGTGAGCCGAGATGGCACCATTGCATTCCAGCCTGGGCAACAAGAGTGAACTCAGTCTAAAAATAAATAAATAAATAAATACACACTGACAATGTAGTATGTGGTTTATACTATACATAAAAAATAAAATGTATAACAACAATTGCACAAAGCTACTTGGGAGGCTGAGGGAGGAGAATGGCATGAACCCAGGAGGTGGAGTTTGCAGTGAGCCAAGATCACACCACTGCACTCCAGCCTGGGCGACAGAGCCGACTCCATCTAAAAACAAAAACACACACACAAAAAAGTATACTTGTAGTTTCCTATTGCTGTAACAAATTACCCCAAACTTAGAGCTTTGAAGCACCACAAATTTGTTATCTTACAATTCTGGAGGCCAGAAGGCCAAAATCAGTCTCAGTGGAAAAAACCAAGGTTCAGCTGAATTGCATTCCTTCCAGAGACTCCAGGAGACAACCTATTACCTGGCCTTTTCTATAATAGCTTCTAGAGGCCCCTACATTCTTTGGTGCATGGCCTGTTCCTCTATTGTGCACTTTGACTTCTGCTTCCATCATCACATCCAGTCTGACTCTGAACTCCTCCTGAACTCCGTCTTCTTTTTATAAGAACTGTTGTGATTACATTAGGCCCACCGGATAATCCAAGATTATCTTGCCATCTCAAAATTCTTAATCCTGTCTTCAAAGTCCCTTTTGCCATGTAAGGTAACATAGGCACAGATTTCAGTAATTAAAATGTGGATGTCTGGGGTGGGGGAGGGGCCTTATTCTGTTTATCACAGTACTATTGTAGACTCCTTATACTATTCATGAAGTAGAATAATATAATTTGAAGGTTAACTATAATTTAAGACGTACACTATAAACACTAAGCAATCATTAAATAAACAAGTTATAGTTAATAAACCAACAAAAAAGAGAGAAAACATAATCACATTAAATGTAAATTGTCTAAATACCCCTAATTTAAAAATATTGTCAGATTACATGTAAAAAGCATAACACAATATGCTGTTTCATACCCCACTCTCAATAATTCATAGAATAAATAGAAAACAAGTAAGGACACAGAAGATTTTAAACAACACTACCAACCAATTTGACCTAAATCGATATTTATAGAACATTCCAAACAGCAACAGCAAAACACAATTCTTTTCCTGAGCAAACAGAATATTCACCAAGGTAGACCATATTTTGGCTGCCATAAAACAAGTTGCAATCAACTTTAAAAGAATTCAACCATAAAAATCATTCTCTGACCATTTGGAATTAACTTGGAAATAAATAATGGGCACATTCTTTGGAAATGTCCAAGTGTTTGGAAACTAAACAATACAGTTCTAAATAATCCATGAGTAACAGAAAGAAACCAAACAGGAAAATATTTTGAACTGAATGAAAATAAAAACCAAAATCAAAATTTTTTTAAATGAGGCTAACATAGTATTTACGGAAATTATATCAGAAATGACTGTAGTAGAAAAGAAGAATATCTCAAATCAATGACCTTTTTACACCTTAAGAAACAGATACACCTACTATGTACCCACAAATAGTAAAAAATTAGAAGAAGAAACAGAAGAGCAAATTAAATCAAAGTAAATAGAAGGAAATATAATATTTAGAGCAGAAAAAGCATTGAGAAAATCATTCTACCAAAAGCTATTTATTTGAAAGATCAACTAAGATTGATAAACCCTAGTCAGAATGATGAGGTAAAAAATAACATTCAATACCAATATAATGAGTAAAATAATATGTCACCACAGATTCTACATATATTAAAAGGGTAATGCAGCAATATTTGAACAACTTTGTGCAACCAATTAGGAGAATGTAGATAAAAGAAACAAAATCACATACTAACAAAGTTGACTTAAGATGAAATAGATAACCTAAATAGCCTATATCTATAAAAGATATTAAATTTACATTAAAAACATTACTGCAAGGAAATTGCCAGATCCAAATGGATTCACCTGGTAAATACTCATAAAATATTTATGGAAGAAATAATACCAATCCTATATAAAGCTTCAGAAAACTAAAAAGGAAGAAATACCTCCCAACTCATTATATGAGACCAGCATCACCTGACACCCAACCAGACAGACATTACAAGAAAACTATAGACCAAATCTCTCATAAACATAGATGCAAAAACTCTAATAAAACTTGAGCAACACGAATCTAACAATACATTAAAAAAGATAAATAGTATAACAAAGTGGTGGTTATCTACTAGGAATGTAATGTTGGTTAACATTCAGAATCAATCAATGTAACTCATAGTGAAATGTAAATTTAAGATATTAAATTGTAATCAACCATGCCTACATAATGAAGCTTCCAGGAACAAAAGGAAAAACCCATGATCATCTCAGTAGACACAGAAAATCAGATGACAAATCAAATATTCATTTGTGATTTAAAAAAAACCTCTCAAACTACAAATAGAAGGGAGCATCCTCAATCTGATACAGAATAGCTACAAAAAAATCTACACCTAATGTCATACTTAGTAATAAAAAAATAAATAAATGCTTTCTCCTTAAGATTCAGGAGCAACATAAGGGTGTCCCAATCTCACACTTTTACCTAACATTATATTGGAGAGTCTAACCAGTGCAAGAGACAAATAAAATAAATAAAAGTTATCCATATTAAAAGAAAGAAGTAAGTTGTTCTTTATTTACTATTCAGGTTATCTATTAGCAACTAACAGATAATCAACTATATAGAAAATTCTACAGAATCTCTGGAAAGCTATTAGAACTAATGAGGTTTTAGCAAGGTTGAAGGATATAGGAAGAATATACAAAATCAGTTATATTCTGTATATTAGCAAACATCAGAAATTAAAATTTATAAAAATGTATTACAATAGTATCAAAAATTAAGTACTTAGAGATAAATCTGACAAAAATGCGAAAGATCTACACACTGAAATTAAAAATCACTGATGAGAACAATTAAAGAAGATATTAATAAATTGAGAGATGTGCCATATTCATGGGTTTGTACGACTCAATACTGAAAATTGTCAATTTTCCCCAAATGGATCTATAGATGCAACACAATCCCAACCAAACTCCTAGCCAGTTTTTTTGTAGAAATTGACAGACTGATATATTAAAATCCACATATAATGTAAAGGACCTAGAATAATCAAAATAACTAAGAAAAACAAGAACAAATTTTAGAGGGCTAACACCACCTGATTCAAGCATTATGAACACTATAATAATCAAGACAGTGTGGTAAGAGTGTAAAGATAGAACAAATAGGTCAATTAAAACAGAACTGAGAGTCCAGTAATAGACACACATATATGGTGGACATCTAATTTTTGACAAGGCAATTAAGTGGGAGAAAGACTAGTCTTTTCAACAAACTATGTTTGAAACAATTGAATATCCATCTGCAACAAAATAAACTAATCCATACGTTGTACCATATACAAAATTAACTCAAAAATGAATAATAGACCTGAAAGGGAAACCTAAAATTATAAAATTTTAGGAAAAAAAATAAGAGAAACCCCGACCTTGCATAGGTAGTAATTTCTTAGACATAAACATCAAAAGCACAATTCATGAAAGAATAAATTGATAAATTGAAAAACTTCTGCTCTTTGAATGAGATTGCTAAATTAATTGCAAAATTGAAAACTTCTGCTCTTTGAATGAGATTGCTAAGTTAATGAAAATACAAAACACAGATTGTAAAAAAAAATTGCAAAAGCATATGTCTGATAAAATTTATTGTACCTAGAATACATAAAGAACAATCAAAATTCAGTAATAAGCAAATAGCTCAATTTTAAAATGGACAAAAGATTTGAACTTACCAAAGAACATACATGGATGGTGTAATATTGTGATATAATGAGAAATATATATTTTGGTCTTAATCCCCACTTCCTGGCATACAGTTCCTAAAAACCCCTGGCATCTCCAAGTGATGTGTCTTTTATATGCTAAGGAGATGACCCTGGCTGGGACCTGCTGGATAGCCTCAGGATAGGGGATTATTAACAGAGGAGCCAACACAAGATTAGCAGGCTGTACTTTTAGCCCCAACTCTAAGTTCCCACCTCTGACCTCCAGGAAGAAAAGAAGCACTAGTGTTGAGCTAATCACTAATGGCCAATGATTTTAATCAACCATTCCTACATAATGAAGCTTCCATGAAAATCCAAATGGACTAAAATCAGAGAGCTTTGGGTTGGTGAACATGTGGGGGTGCTGGGAGGGTGGCTCACCTGGAGAAGGTATGGAAGCTTCATGTCCCTTTCCCCTTACCTTGCCCTGTGTACCTCTTCCATTTGGCTGTTTCAGATACATGTCCTTTGTAATAAACTGGCAGTCTAGTATGTAAACTGCTTTCCTGAGTTCTAGCAAATGATCAAACATGAGGGGCAGTCATGGAAACCTCCATTTATAGCCCATTGGTCAGAAGCACAGCTGACAACCTGAACTTGAAACTGGCATATGAAGTTGAGGCAGTGCTGTGGGCTGAGCCCTTAGTCTGTGGAATCTGACAATATCTCACAGTAGATAGTGTCAAAGTTGACTTAAATTGTGGAACACCTATTTGGTGTCTGCAGGGAATTGGAGAATTGCTTGGCGTAGGGGAAAAGACATCCACATATCTGCTCACAGAAATACTGAGTAAAAGTATAGAGAAGAAAACAGTCTATTTTCCCTTACAGATGGCAAATAAGCACATGTAAAGATGCTCAAAATCATTATTAATGAGGGGAATGCAAGTTAAAACTGCAATGAAATACTACTATATACCTATTAGAATGGCTAAAAAAATTTTCAGACTGACCACACCAAGTGTTGGCAAGGATATGAAGGAAGTGGAACTCTCATATACTGCTGGAGTGAATGTTAAATGGTACAACCACTTTGGAAAAACAGCTTGGTAGTTTCTTTAAAAGTTAAACATGTATCTCCCTTATGATCTAATTGTTCTACTCCTAGGTAGCTAACCTCACGAGGAGAAAGGAAAGCATATGTCCATTCAAAGACTTGTACACAAATGTTCATAGTGGCTTTTTTTATAGTAGTCAAATACTGCAAACAAATCCAAATGTCCATCAACAGGTGAATGGATAAATTAACTGTGATACAGCCATGCAATGAACTACTACTCGGCATAAAAAGGAATTATTGATAGAGTATTAATTAGTAATTATGCTAAGTGAAAGAAGCCAGACACGCCCTTGTCCCTAAAAAAGGGTGTACACAGAGTGTGGTTCCAGTATAGAAAGCAAATCAGTGGCTTCCTCTGGGGAGGGAGTAAAGAAGGGTAGAGGCACAGAGAAGCGCAGGAAGGATGGATTTCTAGACTCATAGGAAACCTCTGTGAGTCATGGATATGTTCATTATCTTGATTGTGGTAATGGTTCCACAGGTGAATACATGTCAAAACTTATCAAGCTGGACACATTAAGTATGTGCAATTTATTGTATGTAATTATACTTCAATAAAGCTGTTAAACTTTTTTAATAACAAGGCAATCTCGGGGACTTCTGCTTCTGGAAAGATGAAATAGATAGACTTTTTTATATTCCTCCACTAAGTACAACTAAATATCCTGGACATTATTCATAGAAACAGACATAAGAAATAACTGAAAGATGAAGAGAACCAGTCAGAACAGCTTGGGACTTTGGGACCTGAGAAAACAATATGGTTGGGTAGTGAGCTCGCTGGGTATTCTTTTATCTATCTACCTATCTAGCTAGCTAGCTATTTATTGAGACAAAGTCTCACTCTGTAGCCCTGGGCTGGAGTGCAATGGCACAATCCTGGCTCACTGCACCCTCAAACTCCTGGGCTCAAGCAATCTCCTGCCTCAGCCTCCCAAGTAGCTGGGACTACAGGCACACACTACCATACCTGGGTAAGTTTTAAATTTTTTATAGAGACATGGTCTCACTATGTGCTCAGGCTAGTTTGAAACTCCTGGGCTCAAGCAATCCTCCTCTTTTGGCCTCCCAAAGTGCTGGAATTACAGGCATGAGCCATTGTGTCTGGCCCAATATTGGGTATCCTTTATGCCTCATATATCCTGGACTGGATTCTGGAAAAGCTGATAACCCAGAAACACCAACAAATGAAGACCAATAAAAGCCTCAAGAAAATCCTGCTCTCTCTAGCCAGAGAACCAGGAAAGGAGCAGCCTAGCAACACAAGCAGGCATCCCAATAGCTTTGCTGGGTTGGTGTCAGAGAAGGCTAAGGAAAGAGCTGGAGACTTGTGGTATGAGTAGAGGCCCTCCTCCTTCCAAATAGGATAATACCAGTGGAGGCCTAGTGGGGAGCCTGAACTCCCACCTCCACCCAGCAACAAAAAGGTGTTATTCCCCTTGTTAAAGAGGATGTCATACTAGGTTGTCAACAGAAGCCAAGTAGAGAAGCTGGATTTCCACACCCATCTGAGAGTAATGAGGGGCGCCTTGCCTCCCCTACTAGCATAGCTTGAAAGGAGACCTGCTAATATAGAAGATTTAAATAATATCCAGAGTCTCATAACATAACAGCCAAATGTCCAAGATTCAGTCAAAGCCACTTATCTTATGAAGAACCAGGAACATCTCAAAAAACAAAAGACACAGACACCAACAACAAAATAACAAAAATGTTAGAATTATCTGACAAGGATCTTAAAGCAGCCATTATTAAAAGTGTTTCAACAAGCAATTATGAACACATAAAACACATTCAGCAAAGAAATAGAAAATATGAAGAATCAAATAGAAATGTGAAAACCAAAAAAATTTGTAACAAAAATTAACAAGCTCTCAATGGATTGTCTTAACAGCAGAAGGCAGAGGACAGAATAAAGAAGCAGTGAACCTGAAGAGAAAACTACAGAAATCACCCAAGCTAAGCAACAGAGGGAAGAATTTTAAAAATAAATAAACACAACCTCAGGGACTTCTGGGACTATAACAAAAGATCTAACATCTGTGTTGTTGAAGTCCAAGAAGGAGAGGGGAAAGACGGTGGAACTGAAGAGATATTCAAAGAAATAGTGGCTGAAAAATTCCCAAATTTGGCACAAAAAAAAAACCCAGAGACCCACAGGTTCAAGAAGCTGAGTAAACTCAAACAGAATAACTGAAAGAAATCTATGCCAAAACACATCAAAATCACATTCTGAAAACTAAAAACAAAGAGAAAACGTGAAAACAATGAGAGAGAAATGACACCTTACTTATAAGGGAAAAAAAACATTTAAATTTAAATGACAGCAGATTTCTCATCACTAACCATCAGAAAGAAGTGGCAAAACCTTTTTCAACTGCTAAAATAAAAGGACTATCAACTCAGAATTTTATATCCAGCAAAAATATCCTCCAGGAATGATGGCAAAATCAAGACATTCTCCAATGAAGGAAAACTAAGAAGTTGTCACCATCAAATTTACTCTAAAAGAATGGCTTTATAAAGTACTACATCAGGAAGGAAATGCTAAAAGAAGGAATCTTGAAATGTCAGTAAGGAAAAAAACAATGAAGGAGTAAAAATATGAGTAAATACAATAAATGCTTCTCTTATGTTTTCTAAATAATGTTTCATGGTTGAAGCCAAAATTATAACACTGGTATGGTTTTCAATGTATGTAAAGGAAAATATTTAAGACAACTATAGTATAAATGGAGGAGAGTAAAAGGATTTAAGTAATGAGAGTGTTGGGTTGTAATAGAATAGTTTTGTATCTTGATTGTAGAGGTTATTACACAAATCTACATGTGTGATAAAATGGCACAGAGCTACACAATGTCAGTATTTTGGGTTTGATATTGTAAGATGTATTTATCTTGGAGGAAATTGGGTGACGAAGATAGGAGATCTCTCTGTATTATATTTGCAACTGCAAATTGCAAATATAGTCACAATTGCAATTATTAATTATTTCAAGATGAAAAGTTGATTTAATAAAGAAGAAATTATATGAATCCCCTTCCCCACTCAAAAGCAATCCCTGACAAGTGAAAGCAAATGAAACAAATAAATCCAAATGTGTATTGAGTTAGTGGCACAACCACACAGATGGACTATTTCAAGTGACCTTAAAGGAGAGTAATTTGGCTGCACATGTTTAATGGAATATACCTAAGGACAAAAAGAATTGCAAAAAAAAAGAAAATATATTAAACCTTTTTCAGTAATCTTATTGTTAATAGTCATATTGTTATTCTGATAGTGTGTGTGTGTGTGTGTGTGTGTGTGTGTGTGTGTGTGTGTGTGTGTAAAATAAAGCAAATAAGTAATAACATCAATATCATTTCTAGGATTTTTTTGGTGTAGGAGAAAGTAGATATAGAATTAAGATACTTAAAAACTGCTTAAAACTGAATTGAATGGTATGTATCAACACAATTCATAACGTATTTTCTCTTAAAAAGAAAAAAAAAATCGTATTTCTTAGTACTAGTCACTGATAAGGCCTAGAAACAAAGACCAAGCCAGGAGTAATGAACAACACTAGACTGCGGTCTCTAAGTAACATTTCCTACAGAAAGGAGCCAGGATTTCTTCAAGAGGTAGATGATTTCAGGCCTGGAGAGCAGGAAGTATACAGGATGAGCCTGAAATATTTCATCCTACTATTCAGGTGGCAAGAAGGCTGTCGGAAACTACTGGGGTTGTTTCAAAATACCAGCACTGGGCCGGGCACAGTGGCTCATGCCTGTAATCCCAGCACTTTGGGAGGCTGAGGCAGGTGGATCACAAGGTCAAGAGATTGAGACCATCCTGGCCAACATGGTGAAACCCCATCTCTACTAAAAATACAAAAATTAGCTGGGCGTGGCGGTGCACGCCTGTAATCCCAGCTACTCAGGAGGCTGAGGCAGGAGAATTGTTTGAACCCGGAAGGCAGAGGTTGCTGTGAGCCGAGATCATGCACTGCAGCCTGGCTACCAAGAGAGACTGCATCTCAAAAAAAAAAAAACACACCAGCACTGACCAGAATGGCCAAAGATGAGGCAATATAAGCCTCATAAGAATAATAACCACACTGGATTAAAATACATCAAATATGTTTAAATCTGTGAGTTCCTGGTGGTACTCAAAAAAATACTTATTGTTATATTGATTGTCTTTGGAGAATGTTAGGGAACCAATTCATTATTTTGAAAACTGGTAAATAGAGGGGAAAAAAGTCATTTATCCTGCCTTTCATATGTGAACTGTATCTCACAATAACTAAAATTCTAATGAGGGAATGTTTTCCTTTATAGAAGTTGTAGAGCTAACAGATGAAGATATAATGATAGTCTTGGATTGAATATTAACTTTTTGCAACCCTTAATGGGATAAAGAATCCAGGCAATTACCATGAAGGGGCTGCTAACGTCAGTAAAGGAGGGTAACCAGACTGTATGAGCCTCCTGATGAAAGTACACACTACCACTTAGGAGTTGTTCTTACCAAAAAAAAAAGGAACCTGAATAAATCTCCAGACCTAACTACCAATTCACAGGAATAACATCATGGGAACGCAAGCACCAATCCTTCTGGGAAATCCTATAGTGTAAGCAACCCAGTGTCTTCAACAAGTAACATGCAAGGAGGAAAGAGAGAGTCAGAGACAGAGACAGAGAGAAACGCAGAGATGTTAAAAGACACATCAGTCCATTGCAATGTAAGGCTCCCATTTGGATCCTGATTTAAACTACAGGGGGAAAAAATGAATGTTGGCCAAATATTTGATGATATTATTGCTAATATCATCTTATTGCTAATTCTTTGAGCTCTGATAGTGATTGTGAGTTTGTTTGTTTAAGTTCTTTACCATTTAGAGATACATAACAAAATATTTACAGATGAAATCACGTGCTTTCACGTATTTGCTTCAAAATAATCTGAGTCAGGGAGGAAAGTAAGGAGTGCGTACAGATGCAACACGACTGACCATGAGTTGACCATTGTTGAAGCAGGGCTACATGGGGATGTGTTTTTACTATTGTCTTCAATTTTATATGAAGGTGAAATTTTTCCAAATGAAACATTTTTAAAAATATATCCAGACAGAGCCAGAAAAATCACATTCCTATAGCTGTCTCCCTAATAAAAAGGTCTTTATTCTGTTCTTTGCAGCCTAGAAGACTAGTGTCATTGCAGCTGTTGTAGTAACAGTAATATCAATAATAATAGGCCTGGTGCGGTGGCTCACACCTGTAATCCCAGCACTTTGGGAGGCCCAGGTGGGCAGCACATGAGATCAGAAGTTCAAGACCAGCCTGACCAGCATGGTGAAACCCCATCTCTACTAAAAATACAAAAATTAGCCAGGTGCGGGGCATGGGCCTGTAACCCCAGCTACGCAAGAGGCTGAGGCATAAGAATCATTCGAACCCGGGAGGCGGAGGTTGCAGTGAGCCGAGATCGCACCACAGCACTCCAGCCTGGGCAACACAGCGAGACTCCATCTCAAAAAAATAATAACAATAATAATAATAGCACCCAGCATTTCGGAAGTACATACTTACTATGTGCTAAAACTCATGTTATGAGTTTTTAGGAATAGTCTCATTTAATTCAGACAAAATATTATGTGGTAAGTACTGTTATTATTTACATTTTACAGATGAGGAACCTGAAGGACAGAAGTTTGGTGACAAAGCTAAGCCTCACACCAAGATCTAATGGCAGATTTCTGGCTTGTAACCAACACTCAAAGGTAAAAGATGAAGATTGCTGTCATGTCCTCAGTCTTGCCTTCTTTGGGAGAAACACCTTTAGCTCTTTCACTCCCCACTCCACCCGACCCCTGCTACATGGCTTCAATGCCCCACACCATCCTTGTCGCATTCCTCAGAACACCTGCCAGGAGCCATAAAGTAACTGAG
This sequence comes from Rhinopithecus roxellana, assembly GCF_007565055.1. NCBI lineage: Eukaryota > Metazoa > Chordata > Mammalia > Primates > Cercopithecidae > Rhinopithecus > Rhinopithecus roxellana. The sequence continues at coordinate 22,884 of NW_022143320.1, forward strand.
TTGCTTTAAGGGATCTCAGAGGCCCATGTGCAGCTAGCCCCACTCCGATCCCACCCAGGCTGCCTGGATTCCCAGACAAGCTCTGGTCCTCCTCCCTCCAGACTGGGAGCCTGCACATGCGCATGTCCCAGGAGTGGCGTAGCTCACCTGGGCCTCGGTGCCTCTTCTCCATCCAGATGTAGCAGTTGTTCTGGGCCACCCCAGTCTGTGAGTCCAGGAAGGGAAGACGCACGCTGCGCTCTGCACACAGCCGTGAGTTGTAACTCCGGCAGTGCTCAATGGCTTCCTTGTAGAACTGGTCCCCGAGCCTGCCAGAGTCAGAGAGTGAAAGGGTGAGGCCAGGAAAGACTGAAACACATCCAGAGGGAAACAAACACACCTCCCTGGGAAGACTGAAGACCCCCCAATTAGGCAGACCAAGGCAATGAGCACCAAGAGCCTTGCCAATGATCCGAATGCAACTCAGTGTCAGGTCTTGACCAGATTTTATTTTCTATCCCAAATCCACCAGGCAACTTAGAAACTCCTCTAACAAAGAGCATGGGCTTCCAAGGATGAGTCACCGGTAAAAGAGAGCTGTCTGTGTTCTAGAAAGCATGAGGTCCCGCTCCAGAAGGGAGGTAGCTCTGGAACAACCTCTGCATGGAATCTAGAGGACATCACACTTCTAGAACCTCCTCACTCATATTAGCTACATTTTATTCTCAGAAGTCACCAGCAAAGGCACTCTAGGTGAACCCAAATCACCAGCAAAGATACCCAGTTTTCCATTATAACAGAAGAGAACACTCCATATAAACAAAAACTAGGACAGAAAAAACCATTCTATAAAAGTAGGGATATTGCAGGAAGAAGGAGGTGTAGAGGAACAGGCACCAATCTTTTAAAACTGTATTACTTAAAGAAAAATAACTTTCTGATAGAAAGCAAACAGAATTCAACAATTTTGAATTCAAAATAATTCAACTCAAGGAGTTTAAAAAACAAACAGAAAGACCTTTCTGGTTTGCTGGACTGAGAATCTGATTAAGCACAGTAGGTTTTACGTTCCTGACTCTTTGGTATTTTTGGACACGTGGTGATGCTACTAATTTTAAGATAGTGTCCTTTTCAAAGACCAAAAATAGAGCATTGATATAATTGATCAAATGCAAAGCACTAAAATAATCAATGAGATCAAATACCTACCAAATAAAACATAGGCACAGGCTAATAAATGTCTCAAAGAAATACAAATGTAATAACATAACCTATGCCAGGTAAATTCAAGCCTCTTACTGGGGTCAGGGGGCAGTGGGCGCAAAGGAGTGGAGTATGGGAAGAAGAAGTAGGAAGGGAAGGAGTCACAGAGGTCACAGGGGCAAAAGGAAGAATCAAGAGTTTATTCTGAAGCAACATTATGATGTCTTTTTGTTTTGATTCTATGTAGATTTCAGAAAGTCAAAATGAGAGGGAAAGTCTCTAAAAATAATATTTCTTAACCAAAGTATTTAGAGGAATAAAGAAAGCAAAATTAGGGATTTGTTTTTTGGAGGGTTTTTTTGGGTTTTTTTGGTTTGTTGGTTTGTTTGTTTGTTTGTTTTTTGAGATGCAGTCTCACTCCGTCGCCCAGCTGGAGGGCAGTGGTGCGATCTCGGCTCACTGCAATCTCCGCCTCCTGGGTTCAAGCGATTTTCCTGCCTCAGCCTCCTGAGTAGCTGGGATTATAGGTGCCCACCACCACGCCTGGCTAACTTTTTGTATTTTTAGTAGAGACAGGGTTTCACCATGTTGGCCAGGCTGGTCTCAAACACCTGACCTCAGGAAATCCACCCGTCTCAGCCTCCCAAAGTGCTGGGATTACAGGCATGAGCCACCACGCCTGACCTCAATTTCTTAATTGTGGTAAAATACACATAACATAAAATTTCCCATCTTAAGTATACAATTTTAGTGTACAGTTCAGTGGCATTAAGCACATGCATACTGTTGTACGACCACCACTACCAGCCATTCCCAGAACTCTTTTCATCTTGCAAAACTGAAACTCTGTACCCATTAAACAATAACTCCCCATTCCCCCTCTGCCCCCACCTCCAGAAACTACCGTTCTGCTTTCTATCTCTATGATTCTGACTACTCCAAGTACTTCACAAAAGTGGAGTCATACAGTATTTGTCTTTTTGTGACTGGCTTCTTTGACTTAGCATAATATCCTCAAGGTTAACCTATGTTATAGCATATGTCAGAATTTCCTTCCTTTTTAAGTCAGAATAATATTCCACTGTATGCATACACCACATTTTGCTTATCCATTCATCTGTCAGTAGACATCTGGGTGCTTCCACATTTTAGCGATTATGAATAATGCTGGTATGAACATGAGTGTACAAATATCTTTTCAAAACCCTGATTTCACGCTGGGCATGGTGGCTCATGCCTGTAATCCCAGCACTTTGGGAGGCCGAGACGGGCGGATCACGAGGTCAGGAGATCGAGACCATCCTGGCTAACACGGTGAAACCCCGTCTCTACTAAAAACTACAAAAAAAACTAGCCGGGCGACGTGGCGGCGCCTGTAGTCCCAGCTACCCGGGAGGCTGAGACAGGAGAATGGCGTGAACCCAGGAGGTGGAGCTTGCAGTGAGCTGAGATCCGGACACAGCACTCCAGCCTGGGCGACAGAGCGAGACTCCGTCTCAAAAAAAAAAAAAAAAAAAAAAAAAAAAAAAAAAAAAAAAAAAAACAAAACCCTGATTTCACGCTGGGCATGGTGGCTCATGCCTGTAATCCCAGAACTTTGGGATGCCAGGCAGGTGGATCGCCTGAGATCAGGAGTTCGAGACCAGCCTGGCCAATATGGTGACACGCCGTCTCTACTAAAAATACAAAAATTAGCTGGGCGTGGTGGCGGATGCCTGTAATCCCAGCTACTCAAGAGGCTGAGGCAGGAGAATCTCTTGAACTCAGAAGAGGTTGCAGTGAGTTGGGATTGTGCCACTGCACTCCAGCCTGGGCGACAGGTGAGACTCTGTCTTAAAAAAAAAAAAAAAAACCGCTTTCAATTCTTTTACGTATATACCCAGGAGTAGAAGTAGAATTGCTGAGTCCTATGGTACTTCTACTTTTCATTTTTTGAGGAACCACCATACTGTTTTTCATGGTAGCTATACCATTTTACATTTCTACCAACAGAGTACAAGGGTTCCAACTACCCCACATTCTCATCACCACTTGTTAGAAAGCAAAGTTTTAAATGCACTTTTCTATACTCTTTTAAAAAGCCAATGGGTCAGGTTCTAACAAAGAGCTTAAAACAAATACCTTACTTGGGAAAACACAACCCTGGAAGCTTCTGAGGCATCATTTGGAAATTACTTGTTGACAAGCATCCGAAAAAACAAACAACAAAACAAAAAAAAACCCTTTGCTCCTTTTTCACCTCTGAACATCTTCACATCCACAAGGAAGGCATAATACGCTCAGAAAGCATCCTGGCAGTTGCAAAACCAAACTGCAATCAAATTCTAATAGTCACGTGGCTGGAAATGAATTGGGGAGGGGATATGAAAGCCCATTAAATGCTATAAAACTGAATGGCACATAAGCTGATGTAATCAAAGCTGGTAACAAGGATCATGAGATTGATCAAAAATAAAGAACCACTTTTTACAAAGTATTTGTGTCACACCAGCTTAAATGCTTCCTTCTGCTATGGCGATGTAGCTCAGTGGAACAGAACTTTCACAGGCAGCTTGGCCCAGACAAGAGGACCCAGGTTGTTCAGGGTATCCTGGATGCTCCAGCCCCCACCCATGAAACAGCAAGCAGCCACACCACATCAATGAGAACTGACAAGAACATTTGACGGAGAGGTGTCCAACGTGAGAGCAGCAATCTGTTTTCCCAGGACCTTCTGACAGACTGCCAAAAAAAAAAAAGATGTTAATTATCCCAACCGCAGAAATTCTGCTGAAAAGAGAACCCATAAAATCAGGCCCCCCAAAAAATGAAAATGAAAAATTATATGGCAAAACTCATCTACTGGAGATGATCATTTTCAAAATAAACTTCTGGAAACCAATACAAAAGAAATCTACACAGTAGGATTCCAAATTGGACTTGTCCTAATATGCTAGTAACTCACTTCCAACAGCGTCAATCCAGACAAGAGGAACAATAAATTGAACTTGCTAAAAATGCGAAGTGAGGTTGGCCAACATTGGTGCTCCACACCAACTGGATCGAGAATGTCAAACAAAGTGGCACGCTGGGCGAAAATTAATTTCATCTTAAATACTTTCCACTTTCATAACATGCAATGTTATTAGTAACAAGCATGCTGGGGGAAAATGTATATTTCTAAATGTAATCTTTGTGTGAATGATACTTCTCTTATGTAAACAGAAAAGACTTTCTGTGGACTGGGACAACTGTATTAAAGATCGAAGCTGCAAAAACATGACATTCAACAGCCCCTCTACCATCATCTCCAGGGAAGTCCTTTCAAACAGACCAGGTGTTGGCAGAGATTCGGAACCAAAATTTAAAGCCTTTTTCAAGATATAAGAGGAGAAAAGAGACTTCAACCTCCCTGATAAATTCAAGAAGCACTGCTCCAAAAGTTAATTAGCCAAAATCTTCACAGGGCTTGCTGTGCTCTCCAGAAGAAAATCAATGGCTAGTTCTCCCTAACCCGTAGAAAGCAATTTAAACAGTAGAGGACAAATGTCCTTTCCAACATGGTATTTCTACCAAAAAAAAAAAAATCCCACAATGATAGGATCCCAGGAGTGACATTTACAAGTCGAAGGGGTCAGACGGAGCAAGGAAAGGCTGGCAGCAAATGACTCATCTGTGGAGAGATGACCAGTGTACCCTCGGTGGGATCACACATGGGACAGTCCCCACCATCACCTGCATGCACCAAACGGAGTGGGGCTGGATCCCCAAGGGATGATCGATGTCTTCAGCTGGAGGAAGCTGGCACAAGGCAGGGTAGAATGATGTTCTTATCAACAACTGACTTCAGGCTACTCAAGGCTGCAATCAGAAATAGGAAAGGCAAGGGGAGCAAATTGCTGGGCTGCCCAGGCCCCCCAGACAGCATTCTGGTTGCAGTAGTGCTGGCTGCCTAGGTCTAGGGGTCTTTAGGAGGGATGGAGGTCCCTCTGTGATCCCATCTGAAGTGAGAAGCCATCCCAGCTCTGAGAGCTGTTTCCACATGAGATTTTCAGCAACCCTCCTTTAGCCTATCTGTGGAGATGGATTCCAGGGGGCCAAAGAAGACTCAGAATGGGAAACATGAGACTTCTCCAGAGTGACTGCCAACCAGGCTCCAAATGTGATTTTTCAGAGCCTATGAATCACACCCCCTCTAAGACCCTCTGCCCTTCCTCCTCCAATCTCCTGCTCTCAAGACCACACCTGCTTGCTCTGATTTCTCAGATCACTCTCAGGTCCAGCCAGACACCTGGGCTCCTCCCTTTCACTATTTCTCTTGTTCTGTGTTCTTACCCAAGGACAGGTGTCCTGCCATACCAGAAATGTGTGTCCAACAGCAAGTTCTCATCTTCTGCCAGAAGCCTGCTTCCGCCCGCCCAAGTCTCAGTCCTCCTCGGGGGTGGGGGCCAAGGCTATGCTGCCCTCCCTCTCCCTAGCAACTTGGCCTTGACTCTTCCCTTGCCTTCAACCCATCTGGAACTGAGTTCTTTCATTTATCAGGAAGTTGTCCTTTCTCTCCACTCCCCCTGTGCGGCCCCAAGTCCTCTTTGCTGTATACACAGGACCTTGGCTCATCACCACTGTCTGTGCACAGAAGCAGAGATAAGCAGAGCTGAAGAGAAGCCCTGGCCTGTGGCAGGATTTGGGGGCTCTCCTTCCCCCAGCGGCGCCTCTTCCCCACTGTGGGCATCAAGTTTTCCTGCTGTCTCACTCAGCTGCTCACATTGCCAGAGCCGCCCACAAACACACATGAAAGCTCATCTACACCAATACGCTAACTTCCTGCTATGTGCATTTAAACATGTTTAACTCAAACTGTTCATGGAAAGCTCTGTCTCCCATTTAGTCTTTTAGAACAACTGGCACACAGGGGGCAATATCTGGCAAGGTGGGGGAAAGTCTTTATTTTCCTTGAAGTGGTCCTGTTCCTAATGCATCTCTTGAAAGAAGACCAAGTTTAGTGTTTGTTACAGACTGAATTGTGTCGTTCCTCCTCACCGAAAAAAATCCACATGTTGAAGCCCTAACCCTCAATATGATGGTGTTTGGAGATGGAGCCTTTGGGAGGTGGTATCATTTAATATTTATCCCTGCCCAAATCTCATGTTGAACTGTAATCCCCAACGCTGGGCGTGGGGCCTGGTGGGAGGTGTTTAGATCATGGGGCAGATCCCTCATGGCTTGGTGCTGTCTTTGTGATAGCGAGTGAGTTCTTGCAAGATCTGGTCATTTAAAAGTGTGTGGCGCCTCCCCACTGACACTCTCTCTTGCTCCTGTTTTTGTCATGTGACTTGCCTCCTCCCCCTTTGCCTTCTGCCATGATTGTAAGTTTCCTGAGGGCTCCCCAGAAGCCAAGCTGATGCCAGCACTGTGCTTCCTGTACAGCCTGCAGAACGATGAGCCAATTAAACCTCTGTTCTTTATACCCCATCTCAGGTATTTCTTTATAGCAATACAAGAATGGCCCAATCCAGGAGGTAATTAGGTCATGAGGACAGAGCCTTCATGATGGGATTAGGGCCCATATAAGGAAGAGACATGAGCGAGCTCTCTCACTCTCTCAATCTCTGCCGTGAGAGGACACAAGAAGGCAGCTGTATGCAAGCCATAAGGAGGACCCTCACCAGGAATCCAACCCTGCTAGCACCCTCATCTTGAACTTCCCAGCCTCCAGAACTCTGACAGATAATTATTGTTTAAGCCAGGGGTCCCAAACCCCTGGGCCACAGAGCAGTACCAGTCCATGGCCTGTTAGGAACTGGGTGGCACAGCAGGAGGTGAGCTGTGGGGTACAAGTGAGCATTGCTGCCTGAGCTCTGCCTCCTGTCAGATCAATGGCAGCATTAGATTCTCATAGGAGCGCAAACCCTACTGTGAACTGCACATGTGAGGGATCTAGGTTGCCCACTCCTTATGAGAATCTAATGTTTGATGATCTGTCACTGTCTCCCATCACCCACAGATGAGACTGTCTAGTTGCAGGAAAACAAGCTCAGAGCTCCCACTGATTCTACATTATAGTGAGTTGTATAATTGTTTCATTACATATTACAATGTAATAATAACAGAAATAAGGTGCACAATAAATGTAATGCACTTGAATCATCCCAAAACCATCCCCTCCCCCACCCCAGTCTGTGGAAAAATGGTCTTCCATGAAACCAGTCCCTGGTGCCAGAAAGGTTGGGGACTACCGGTTTAAGCTACCCAGTCTATGCCGCCGTTTTAATACAGCAGCTGGACATGACTGAGGAAGTGTTTCTGGATGTTTCCCAAAAAAGGGCTAAGAAGGATGGGTGAGAGAGATTCCAATCCCCTTTCCTTCCTCATTTTTTCTTCTTCTAACAAAGACAAAAATAATAATACTATAATATCAATTTCAACTCAATTCAATGTTTAGTATTTGTCTTCTCTACTAGACTATAAACTCCATGAGAGCAGGGGCCACATCTGCAGAGCCACTGCACACAGCCACTCAGGCTGAACAACTCCAGCAAGTACCATTCACATCAGCATCAATGTGAAGGCCACCCCCTGGAATGGTGGAGCCCAGCACCCCTGCATACCTGCCTGGCCTTCTTGCTGATTTACCCACAGTGTTCAGCACAGAGCCCGGCACATAACAGGTGCCCAGTAAGTCTCCATTGAATAGCATTTGACAACTCACATTCCAATCACCTAGGGCAGGCATTTAAATTAGAGCAGGAAGGCGAATGTGGCATGGGTATGTACAGTCTGCAGAGTCTGTGACTGGCGATTTACACCAGATGGCTGTCCACTTGCAGCTTCAGAAAAACATTGAGAGAATGTCTGCATTCACTCTCCTGTAGTCCTCATCACCCAGCACCTGGGACATTGCAGCACTGAGTGGCCTAACTGCAAGCGCTATAGCCCTACTCTTACCCATCTTGGCAAAAGGAATTCTCCCTGAAACTCAATTTTTATTCTTTCACTCCTCAGTGTAGAACCCAAGATGGCACCCAATGGTGCCCAGGTTCCTCTGCCGGGCTGGGGAGGCTCCCAGAAAAACTATGTATTGGGGTAAAGTGGAAAGAAGACTTGGAATTGGTCATGTCTGAGTCCAGCTCCACCTCTTAATAGCTACACAACCCTCAGCAAGTTACCCTCCCTGGGCCCCAATTCTACCACTCACAATACGGGTAACATGATCCCTACTTCAGACCTGTGAGAAAATTTAATAAGTTAGAACCTCTGGCTCACAGACATAAATGTCTACAATCAATAGCTGTTCCTTTCTTCTTCCCCAAAGTATAGTACTTGCTGCCACTTTGTGGCATGACCCTCTGCCTGAGCAGGCTGATCCCTGCCATGTGATGCAACACTCACTATCGTGGTGTCCTTAAGGCTGTCGGGGACCCACTCAAACTTCTGTTGCAGGACAGAAGGCCTCTGAGTCACCAAGGCTGAGCCTCAGACATCCAGGAGAGCAGGGCAGCTGATGCATGGTGACCCCAGCAATCCACCCAAGGACTGCCCTAAGCACACAGACCACATCTGGCTTGTTTACTGCTCTCTCCCAAAGTCTAGTACATGCTGGGTCATGCCTGCCATACTGGGTAAATGATGAATGAATGAGTGAGTGAGTGAGTGAGTGAATGAATCTTCCTCTTACCCCCCTGCATATATGAAACAGACAGCCCTACCCCTGAACCTCAACAAAATACTTTACTTATGTCCTTCCTTCCAGCTGGAATTTCTGTATTCTGTCTTGTCCTGGCTGATCTTACCCTAGCCAAGGGCTGCCTGAAAACTTGCTTCTTCCAGGAAGGTTCACAGGTTATCTCTACCAGTAGGGTTTGCTCTCTGGCTTCTCTGAGCTACCTTACCTGTCTTACTTTATCTTCGCTGGTCTCTGCCATCTTTCTTATCTCTGCTCACTTAATTAGATTGGAAGTATCTTAAAGACAGGAACTGAGAGCTATGTGCGTGCATGCTACCCAACCATGCACAGTGCTGGGAATGTAGAAGCATGTGATAGATTGCTTGACTGAACTATCATGTCATCCTCAGCAAACTAATGAAAGCTTCACAGTTGAGAGGTGCTTGGGACGTTCTACCTTTCTCCATGGGAACATGAGTTGAGCCTGAAGTTATCTGGCTACTTCTCCAGCGCCCAGGATTAGGTATCTGAAAATAGATATCCTCCAAGTTCAAATCCTATTGAGATTTTTCCCATGTCCTTAAAAAGGTCACTTCAGCTCCTGAGATTTTCATTTCTCCATATGCAAATTCATGCCCCCCTGCAAGGTGCCACAGAACTGACATTCTCCTTCTCTGAACTTCACAAGAAGCTCACTGAATTCTCAATGATGCTGACATCAGACCTATGCCAGGAGAACCAGCTCCTTCTCTGCACGGGTAGAAATGCCTTTCTCGTGCTTAGTGAGAATGCCATCACCACATTCTCCAAAAGAAAGGCTCTCAAACTTGGGATTGTGAAAGAATCGGTAAGGGGTAGGAAGCTGTGCAATTCTGATTCTAGAGGCTTGGGATGTGATCCAGACATCAGCTCCCCAGTGATCCTGAGAAATATGAGACTAGCTGATCTAAAGATAGTTCCCCAACCTCTAAAACAAGGGCATGAACGAGAGGGATTTTGTGTTGCTCCTCAGCCGCCATGTTTGAATGGCAGAGCTGGACGGCCCAGTTAGCCGACTTTGTTTCACTCAGCTGGTTTTGTTTCTGTGGGAAAACTTCTTTCAGGCAGCTGGCATGGATTACCCTGGCAGCACTAACCTGGAGCAGACTAATCCCACAGAAGTCCTCATCCCTAACAAAACTGCCAGAAGCCCTGGTCAAAGCAAATGTATGAAGATCTGACATCCTTAGTCATTCTGTGGGTAGCTCTGATCTTCAAAACATCCCAGGAAGGGCACACTGGGGACAAAGGTATCCCTTCGGAAAGTCATGTCTGACAAGCAGCTTGAATGTCCATCATGACTTCGATGTGGCTCAGTCTGATGCTCAGACCCAGTAGACCCAATAAATCCCTTTTCCAGCATCTACCCTGGTGAAGACTTTTCAGGGACTTATTATGCAAAGCTGCCTAAGCAAGACGGAATTTATATTGAACCTGGCCATGATTTCTGAGCTGCCACTGGGTGTTCTGATGACATACGCATCTCGGGGTTGAAGTCAAGGGGCTGCCAAGGACAAGAGACTGGAGGCAGGATAAAAGCAGTGTGATTCCTTCCAGTAAATAATGGTGGGACGGCAGGGGAGGCGGGACGGGGATGCTCCGGGGAGGAAGAGGACTGTAGCTTTTCTTGTACCCTAGGTTTGCCTTTCAAATGGCATCCAGACATGACCAAATAAATCTCTCCCCTGGAGGCTAACGAATGTGTAGAATGCAACAAAAGTGAGGTGGTGGGGAAGCCTGCTTTATCTAGGGTGAATCATACCTAGAAAGAAAACATGCATCCATCACAGAAATTTCATTGATTGAGAAGGTATTTTTAGTTTCCTGGTCTACAGACTGAATCCTTCCTGAAACTCTCACTATGAGCAGGGCACTTGGATGATGCCTCCTGGGTGTGATCGCCTATAGAAGCAGACTATTGATTAGAGACAATTCTTAGACAAACACATCCCCAGCCCTCATCTTTGCCACTGGAATGCAAAGGGTGCTGCCTTCCCCAGTAAAGGGAATATCGGTCTGGTATTTACCATGGCCACGAAGAACATGTTGTTTTATAGTCAATTCTCTATACAGCAGCCCAAGTGATTTTTTTTTTCTTTTTTTCTTTTTTTTTTTTTTGAGACAAGGTTTTGCTCTGTTGCCCAGGCTGGATTGCAGTGGTGCAGTCACAGCTCACTGCAGCCTCCACCTCCCAGGCTCTAGCAATCCTCCCACCTCAGCCTCTGGGACTACAGACACACGCCACCACACCCGGCTAATTTTTGTATTTTTTTTATAGAGATGGGGTTTTGTCATGTTGCCCAGCCTGGTCTGGAACTCCAGGGCTCAAGCAGTCAGCCTGTTTCAGTCTCCCAAAGAGCTGGGATTACAGGTGTGATCCACTACACCCAGCCCCAATGATCTTTAAAAATGGAAATCAGGGCCAGGCGCGGTGGCTCACGCCTGTAATCCCAGCACTTTGGGAGGCCGAGGTGGGTGGATCATGAGGTCAGGAGTTCAAGACCATCCAGGCCAACTTAGTGAAATCCCGTCTCTACTAAAAATACAAAAATTAACCAGGCGTGGTGGCGGACACCTGTAGTCCCAGCTACTTGGGAGGCTGAGGCAGGAGAATCATTTGAACCCGGAAGACAGAGGTTGCAGTGAGCTGAGACTGCGCCATTGCACTCTAGCCTGGGCGACAGAGTGAGACTCCATCTCAAAAAAAAAAAAAAAAAAAAAATTTAAATCAGGCCACAACACTCTCTCCTACAAACACCTCCAATGTCTTCTCACTGTACTCAGAACAAAATCCAAACTCCTTCCCATGGCTACAGATCCCCAGGTTGGCTGGGCTCACCTTTCCTGCTTCATCCTGTCCCCTGCCTCCTTCCCCACTGGGCTCTGTCCTCACTGCACTCCTTTCTGTTCCTCTTCTATACTAAGGGTATCTCACCTCAGGACCTTTGCATATGCCATCTCCTCTACCTGGCACGACATGCTTCTCCCAGATCTTCTTATGGCTGGCTGCTCCTCTGAGAAGTCTTCCTGGGTTCACCCTATCTGGAAGTAGCCCACCCCACCCTGCCCTACCCCTTGCTATCTCATATACTTTTTTTCATAACACCACTATCAAAGTTTTTCTCTTTGCCTACTGATCATCTCTATACAACTAAATTGTAAGTGCCACAAGTGCAGGGTCCTTGTCTCACCAGATCCCCGGCCCCCAAGGCAAAACTTGGCACATAGGAAATGCTCGACAGATACCACTGAACAAATAAATGAAAGCTCTAGGCCCACCTGCAACTGACAGCTTGGATGATACGGGAGCCTGGCCTTGTAGAGGACTGGAAGTCAGTGCTGGCAGGAGGCCCCCAGCACAGGAAATAAGAATCACACAGCTGCCACTGCCTCATTCCTGGCCCTCCCTGCCCAACACATCATAAATGACAGCAGGTCAGTGGCACAGTCCACAGTCCACACTCAAACCTTGCTCATGGCCATCCACATACCCCAAACCTGGAGAGAGACTGGGGCCAGGTAGATAAACAATGCCATTCAAGACATCAGACATTGCTTTCTATGCCCAAAAGGGACATTCCAGGCCTGATACTGGCACCAGAAACCAGCAGTGCCAGAAGATGGTCTCCAACACATCCATCCCGTGTCCTTGAAAGGGCCTCTCTCTAGAGTCACCTCTTCTGCATGGTCTTTCCCGGAGAGCTGATCCGCGTCCTCCTGCAGAGCCCTGGGCCCATGGGTGGTGCCAGGGGCAGTGGCAGGATGGGGGTGGGGAGGCTGCTTGACAGGAAATCAATGGGAACTGAAGGTCATCCGGAGGGCGCAGTCTCCCCATCATGCACCTGCTGGCATGGGATTTGTGGTCCTGACCTCGCTTGGGGGCCTCTGCCCTCCTGTCAGAGTTGGTTAAAATCAGCCTGCAGAAGCAAATGCCCTGCACACCAAATGATCTCCAGGCAGCCCTTCTAAGGGACATCCAGCCAAACAAAGAAGCACTGAGTCTCATTTCACCCGCCGCAAGGTTGAGAGTCACCCCAATCTCTCTTGGCAGCCTCCTAGGAAAACTGTCTCAGACCTGCCACTTTTGGAGGCACATACTTGTAAATAGAACAAAGCCAGACTGACCGAGAGGCTGGTTACGTCCCCAAACTTAAGTTGCCTGATGGAGGAAGTAAAAATACACTGGGAACCAAAACGACTGAAACTGAAATCTTGAGTGCACCCTAGAAATGCCTAAATGTGCCGTCCTCACCTCTGCCTCCCAGGATAACCACAAAGGACACCAAAACCTCTGTCCTGCCGGGGGGGGGACATCTCATTTGCTTCTCATCCCAAAAACTATCAGGGAGCTTGGCTCAATCTAGAATCGGATTTTCCTTCCCCACTATACTTGTTTTCCCAGGTTCCCATTCTCTCTTCCTTTCCAGGCCTTTCTCCTTTACCATCTTCTTTCCCAATTCGCACCTCATCAAGAGTCACTTACACAAGCCAGGAGCAAAGTGGTCAGCCTAAGTCTCCAATTCAAAAGTTGAAAATGGGCCAGGTGCAGGGGCTCACGCCTGTAATCCTAACACTCTGGGAGGCCAAGATGGGAGGATTGCTGGAGACCAGGAGTTCAAGACCAGCCTGGCCAACTTGGTGAAAAACCATCTCTACTAAAACTACAAAAATTAGCCAGGCATGGTAGCAGGTGCATGTAGTTCCAGCTACTTAAGAGGCTGAGGCAGAAGAATGGCTTGAACCTCGTAGGCAGAGGTCGCAGTGAGCTGAGATCGCACCATTCTACTCCAGCCTGGGCAACAAGAGCAAAACACTGTCTCAAAAAAAAAAAAAAAAGTCAAAAATGAATATGGTATAAAAATAAAGAAAAGGCCAGGCACAGCAGCTCATGCCTGTAATCCCAGCACTTTGGGGGGGCAAGGCAGGAGGATCACTTGAGGCCCGGAGTTGAATACCAGCCTGGACAACATAGTGAGATCCCTGTCTCTACAAAAAAAATAATAATAATAATAAAAAGTTTTAATGAAGAAGAGACACCTTCAACATATTTATAGAAGGATAACAGGATGCTGGTCATAGTAGCAATAGTGGCATAGCTAATATTTACTGAGCATTTACTATGTGTGCCAGGCACTGTTCTAAGCACTTTACAGGTATTATCCCCATACAACTTGTAATTGTGTTATTTCCATACAGCTCCATGATTTTATACCCCCACACACACCCCACTTTGCAGATTGGCAAACTGAGGCACAGAAAGTCTTGAGTGATTCGCTAGGGATCTATGTGGCCTTGTTAATACATAACAGCCTTGCCAGAACCTTACTCTTGGCCACTGCACTGTCGGCCTCTTACAACGGCGCCATTGCCCCCTCACAATGAGTTTTGCCTCCAGAACTAGAATAACCTGAACACTTCCTTTCTGGGAGGCACTAGGTTTCTATGAGCATCACCAACTTGCTAGCTAATCTTAGCTATTTCTTTTCTTTGTGCCTCAGTTTCCCAAACTGCCAAATAGCCCAAAAATAAACCTTTTTATCACAGAGCCACCTCTCAGTAACTCAAAAAGAGTTAATATGGGCCTTCCTGAAAAGATACCATCAGAGAAATACAAAATGTCATTATGCAGTTTAGAAACCAAATCCATCCCAAATGTGAGCAAGGGGTGATGGACTTGAAGAGGCCCCGTGGTTCTGAACATCGACTAAGGCAGAAAAAGAGAAATGCCAGAAAGTCATAAACTAAAGGGTCAGATTAAAGAATCCCAAAATGTAAGACACCGTCTAGTCTGGTGCCTGTTTTTATTGCAAAGGAAATCAATAACCAGGCCAGGTGCAGTGGCTCATGCCTGTAATCTCCCAAGACGGGTGGATCACCTGAGGTCAGGAGTTCGAGACTAGCCTGGCCAACTTGGTGAAACTCCATTTCTACTAAAAACACAAAAAATTAGCCAGGCATGTGGTGCATGCCTGTAGTCCCAGCTACTCCACAGGCTGAGGCAGGAGAATTGCTTGAACCCAGGAAGCAGAGGTTGCCGTGAGCCAAGATTGTGCCATTGCACTCCAACCTGGGCAACAGAGTGAGACTCCATCTAAAAAAAAAGAAAAGAAAAGAAAAAGAAAAAGAAAATCAATAACCACAGAGGTGAGGCGATGTCCACAGGACATACCGAGGCAGAGCTGGGATCAGATCCTCAGTCCAGACTCCTAGTACAGGGATTCCTCCATCGTTTATGGCAAGGGTCAACAAACTACAGCCCGTGGGCCAAACTTAGCCCAGGACTAATTTTTGTAAATAAAGTTTTATTGGAGGCCAGTCATGCCCATCCGTTTACATATTGTCTGTGGCTGCTTTTGTACTACAATGACAGAGTTGAGTAGTTGCAACAAAGACCATGTGGCCTGCAAAGCCTAAAATATTTACCATCTGGACCTTTACAGAAAAAGTTTGCCGACTCCTGGTTTTTAACATAAGCCTTGAATAATGAAAAACCTCCACCCTCAGAATACAAAATAATAGAATAGGAAACCTAAGAGTTACACAGCTTAAGCAGATAGTTTTACAACTATCTCAGCTTGGTACGACCTAATAAAAACTCATAAATACAGTTAATCATAAGGAAAACAAGCACTAGCTCACCCTACCTATTTAATAATTATTGTTAACTACAGTAAGCAAACTCATAGCTGAAAATTTGTTTGTTGTTGTTTTTCCTAGCCTCCCTCGAAAGCCCTGTTTCATCTAGGAAATGCTGTTGGCCAATGGATGAAAGGATGCTTCTTAGAGGCGCACAGTCCTAATTTTCTCCTGTTGGGTTAAAGGCTGCCACTGAGGCAGCTGAAGACTTGATAGCATTGCCCTCTCTCCAGAGTAGACTCAAAGGCAATGGTGCCAAAACCCTCCTTGTGCCCCTCACTCCAAATAGAACCCTCAGGAACAGCCAGGCATGGGAGAAACTCTCTTTGTGGCTTCCTCTCCCTACTGTGCCTCCATGCCCTGCTTATGCCCCTTTCCTCCCCCAGAAAGTGACCAAGATATGCACATGGCCCACAGAAGCCCA
The DNA here is from genome assembly GCF_007565055.1 of Rhinopithecus roxellana. Taxonomy (NCBI): domain Eukaryota; kingdom Metazoa; phylum Chordata; class Mammalia; order Primates; family Cercopithecidae; genus Rhinopithecus; species Rhinopithecus roxellana. Next base: position 38,807 of record NW_022143320.1, read on the forward strand.
GCCCACAGCTATGCTATCATTCTGTCATCCCATGGAATAGGGAAAAGCGGGTCTGCCCCTATTAGGCTGATGCGGGAATCAAGAGACCTGGATTCCAGATTGGAGTTGGAACTTAGTCACTTTGGGTCTTTGGCAAATCTCTCAAGCCCTCTGGGCCCAGGCCTCCCATGTGTCAAATGGAGAGATTGTCTTCACATATTCCAAATGATGGAACATGGGCAGAGCCAAATTAAGGGGTGGGCAGGCCAACCATGCGGCACCCGGGCTCCAGTCTCTAATCATACTAAGTCATTACCAGGAACGTAGTGTCACTCAGGCACAGAACTTTGAGAAATAGGACGCTTTCATAGAATAGTCCAGTTTGCATCAAGGTCCCACTGCGATGATTATTACACTTTTCCCTCTCAAAAGTGCCCTTGCTTGGCTGATAAATGATAAAGTCGCCCTACTAATAAGCTGTTTGTCGTGGGAGTGTGGTGAGTGAGACACGTGGCCCAAGGCATGGACAGTGATGGCAATACATGGGCTTCTAAGGAAGACAGGTTCAGTTTGGTCAAGAGGTGGGGTGCAGGCCAGGGTCAGAACTCAGTTGCTCAGGACAAGAGAGGAGAGGCTGCCTCTGGTGGCCCAGCTTCTCCATTTTCCATGCACATGGCCTTTGCCTCTTCTTTTATTTGTCAAATATTTAGAGAATATTCACCAAAGTGTGAGCTCCCCAGGTGGCTCACAGGCTCCGAAGAGAAGAGAGGACTTTGGAGAGCAGTGTAAGGGGAAAGAAATCTGCCAACAGGTGCCTACTAACTGCCTAGCCATGCTAAGCGCCTGAGCCCTGGGACAAGGTATGATCCCAGTCCTTCACAGTGCCTAACCCTGACAGGAATGCTCTTGGTAAGTGTTCATTCTGGGGACCTGGCCCCAGTGAATCTCAAGCCCTCCTTCTGTTCTTGGAAAATTCCTCCTCCCCACAGCAGCTGCATCTCGACCACTGATCCTGCTGGACCACAGGATGCAGGAGGACCACACTGTGCCCTGGACCTCGTCCCTACAAGAGCAGGAAGTGAGCACTGAGAAAGATCCAGAAGAGTTCATGCAAGCAGAGGTTGTGGTCTGTGGGGAGGAGGGCCGGGCAGGGCCGCTGATCGGAGGAAGAAGCAACAAAGAAGGAAGGGGAAGAGGAGGAGGAAGGGGCCGCAGAGTAACTGTGGGTGGGGGGAGAGCGCCACCAGCACATGCCCCCCAGCCATCAATATCTCTTCAGAGGACAGGTTATCTGGGGAATTTATGCTCTCTAATAATTACCTTGCAGAGGGTTCCGCTTATCTTACCAGAAGAATCTGCCAGTTGCCAGACACACAGGGTTCTAGTCAATTCCATCCACACTGCCCTCCCTCTCTGCCCTGCTCCCTGGCTCCTGACTTCTGACCTCTGAATTCTAACCTTTCTTTGCCTCTCCAGCCTAGGGGGAGGTTGACAGTGGAAGAGTCACAACAACTTTTAAACAGATGTAAAGGCCGACAAAGGGGTTGGTGGGTTGTTCCTTATCAGTAGATATGAGAGTCAACATCCCAAAATTGAGGCCAGGCCTGGGGAAGTACAGGCTGTTGCCAAAGACAGTGTGTGAAGGGCCAAGCAATGCTTTGGGGCAGACTGACATGATTATTTTTGTCTTCACCTAATGCCATCAGATCTGGTTAGGATTAATTTTATCTTCAAGTCTTCACATCCCTCCTCAAAGCCTTCCTATCCCCACTCCAGCCCTCCAATGAGGCCTCCCTCCAATAATGGTGTGGCTACTTATTCAAAAACCATCACGTGTTGCTTCGGGTTGCTGTGATTTCTTTAAACACATGTTGCAATCTGGGTTGTGAGCTCCTGGGGAACATGGGCACTGCATCCGTACTGGATCAGGACTACCTGAGCAACAGTAACAACACCCAGGCGGCCCTGACGGTAGGAGGGCTGCCCTCCCTGCTTAGAAATAGGAATCGCATTTCATCTCCACAATAACCCTATGAGAGAGATGCTACTACTGCCCCTCATTATACAGCTGAGGACCTGGGAGCTCAGGGAGCTTCAGCCACAGGCCCACGGTCACTTGGCCAGTGGCCAAGTCAGGATTTGAACCAGGTGGTCTTGTTTCAGAGTCTGGGCTCTTAACCACTCCACACCACGCTGCCTCTACAAGAAAGGTTTGCTGATTGATTTGGACATTTGGTGTTGTATCTATCTGCTTATTTACATCATCCTTTTCTAAAATAATATTTTTTTCAAGACATGGTCTCACTCTGTCACTCAGGAGTGCAGTGGCATGGCTCACTGCAGCCTCGATCTTCAGGGCTCAAGCAATTCACCTACCTTAGCTACCGCAGTAGCTGGGACTACAGGCACATGCCACTACTCACAGCTAATTTTTTTTTCTTTTTTTTAGGAGAGATCGTGTCTCACTTTGTTGCCCAGGCTGGTCTCAAACTCCTGGACTCAAGTGATCCACCTGCCTTGACTTCCCGAAGTGCTGGGATTATAAGCATGAGCCTGGTTGCACCTGGGCTGGTGCTCCTGCTCCTTAGGACTCCACTCACTGCTCCCTCCTCAGGGGGCTTCCCCTAAACTCCTTAGCTCCAGCACTCATTCTTTTTTCATCACTCTGACACAATGCCAACAATCAAAAATTATTTTATAGGCTAGCTGCGGGTGGCTCATGCCTGTAATCCCAATGCTTTGGGAGGCCAAGGCGGGCGGATTGCTTGAGCCCAGGAGTTCAAGACCAGCCTGGGTAACATAGTGAGACCTCATCCCTATTTAAAATTAATTAATTGGCCAGGCACGATGGCTCATGTCTGTAATCCTAGCACTTTGGGAGGCCGAGATGGGAGGACTGCTTGAGACCAGGAACTCGAGACCAGCCTGGTCAACAAAGCGAGACCCCATCTCTTAAAAATAATAATAAATAAAAATATAATTAATTAATGTATATGTTTATTTACTGCCTGCTTTTCTCACTAGATATAAAAGCTTCCTGGGAGAAAGACCGGTCAAGTTTGTTCACCCCTCTATCACCAGTGCCTAAAGCTGGTACCTGGCACATAGTAGGCACTCTATAAATTTAAATTAGTTGGATGAATGAATTGTCTGATGTCCCCACTGAGCCTTCCATAATACATGATGGCTACTTAATTGGACACTTTATTTATGCAAACTCATCTATCTGTTCTTTATTTATTGAGACTTTACAGTGTACCAGGCACCTTGCTGAGTAGGTTAGGATTTCATTGTACCCCGATGTGAGGTAGAGAATATTGTCTTTATCATTCCCATGTTACAGATGAGGAAACTGAGACTCAGAGGTTACACAGCTTGCCCAAGACCATACAGAAACAGGGTAAGACTTAACCCCCATTCTGTCAGTCCCCCTGAGTCCATGATATTAAGCATTCTGCCTCATTGCCTCTGGCTGAGTCCCCTCAGTAACATGACTCTCTTTACCCCTGAACCTCTAAAATGCCCCCAGCCTTCCTTCTCCCCTCTGAGAACCCCATCGCCTCTTTCTCTGGCCTCTGTGTACTGGTTCTCCTCCATCAGTCCCTCCAGATTCTCTCTCTGCCACTCTTTTCCCTGCTGGGTGCTGCGGGAGTCTGTCCTATGTGGTCAGCCTCTTGCCCTCTTCCCTCTGCTTCTGGTGGTCTGGGTCAACGGCAGGTGCCAAGAGAGGGAAGAGAGACAGGGATTTCCTCTCGCAGCCCTTCCTGTGTGGAGGAACTGTGGAGTGTCTGCATCTGCCCACGGAAGGTCGCAGCGCTCCTGTGGGCCAGCCCTCTTCACACAGCTACCTCTGCAAATCCAGCGACCTTCCCCACTCCCCTCACCTAGCCCTAGGCTACTGCACTAGCCCCCACGATGTGAATCCCTGCCCACAGTTTTGAAGCTAGATATGTTTTAAACACTCCTCAGTTTACTTCCTGTGAAGCTGCTGCTTTGCTGGAACCCTGACTCTTGGACATGCGGGTGCCACATGGCTTCTGCGCCTCCCCCAGGTCCTCCACCACTGCCGCCGTCCCCTGGTCACTGCAGCCGCCTCACCAGGCCCTTCTTTGCTGCCGGGGTTTGCTCTCTCTCTCCAAGACCTATAAATAAATGTTGATTTGCTGGCTTGAAGGTTGCCCTGGCAGCCCCACCAGGGAGAGCAGTGCCCCAGGGAGCCCAGCAAACCCACAGCAAGCTGTCCTCCCAAGACTAGGAGAAAGCAGAGCGCATTGGGTCCAATGCAGGGGTCCCCTATGGTGGGAGGTTCCTCCTGTGCAGGGTGTTAGGGGACCCCTCAGATGATGTCCTGTGCCTCAAACAAAGCCGCTATCACAGCTTCAAAATCACAATATCATTTGTTGAGCAACTACTATGTGGCAGGTTCTGGGTTGCCATTTGCATACATTCACTCTCATGTTAAAAGACGAGAAAAACAGGCCGGGCGCGGTGGCTCAAGCCTGTAATCCCAGCACTTTGGGAGGCCGAGACGGGTGGATCACGAGGTCAGGAGATTGAGACCATCCTGGCTAACTCTGTGAAACCCCGTCTCTACTAAAAAAAATACAAAAAACTAGCCGGGCAAGGTGGCGGGTGACTGTAGTTCCAGCTACTTGGGAGGCTGAGGCAGGAGAATGGCGTAAACCCGGGAGGCGGAGCTTGCAGTGAGCTGAGATCCGGCCACTGCACTCCAGCCTGGGCGACAGAGCAAGACTCCGTCTCAGAAAAAAAAAAAAAAAAAGACGAGAAAAACAGGTTCACAGAGGTTAAGGAATTTAACCAAAACCTTAAAACTACTAAGTGGCAGAACTGGAATGAGAGCCCAGGTCAGCCCAAATCTATAAGGCCTTAATGCCCCACCAGTACATGCTGCCTCATAACTGATCCCTTCGAATGACAGGCGGGGCCACAGACTTGAACCTAGTCCAAGCAGGCAGCAGCTGAGAGATGCCAGCCACCCATGGCTGGGAGGAGATCAGGTGGAGCAGGATGAGAGTTAGGATAAAGAACACAGAGGGCTCCGTGCTGCCTAGAGTCCCTTTGTCCAAGGGGCATGGCACGGTTTGGCCATGGTGAGTGCTGAGCAGCCAGGGGGCTGGAACATACCCCCCCAGCCCCCCAACCCCAACTCACTGCTCCTTCCTGCAGAGCCAGCCAGGAGCCATCACTCGTCCTTGGGCACACACCAGCATTTCAACAAAACAAGCCTGCAAGCACAGACTCCTCCGAGTCAGGCCCAGGACTGTCATGAGGAAACACTGAAGGGGAGGGACAGGGTGACACAAAGAAGGGGAAGGCCTCCTGCCGCTGGACCTGGAGCCTACCGTACTTCCCTAAGTCCTTTCTGCAGCCAAAAGGCACATTCCCTGTGAACACCACTCACAATCCAAAGGCTTTGGCTTTTTATTTTTTAGGAAGCAATGGCAAAAAAAGAAAAAGAAATCTACATTTCTAGTGTTGGGAGTGATTCTTGGAGGCAAACATACTCTCTCGCACACACACACCCCACAGCACTGCCCCCACATGGCCCAAAATAGTCCACACCATGGACTCCTGGAGAACCCAGCTCAGCACAGCCTCCCGACCTTGGTCCACATGACTGCTGGCCAGCTCTCGGTCCCCAGGGTAACAAAGCACTCCAAGGCCCCGCAGCAGCAGCAGCAGCGCCTGCTCCTACAAACAACTCCACCCCTCCCAGTGAAGTCCTGTCTCGGGTGTCCCGATGGAACCAGGTCCAGTTAGCAGAGGCCACTTCCAATGACCCAGTGTGGCCCAAATCTCCAGAGCTGACCTGAACCTCTCTCCCTCAACTCCTCCAAATCTTAGATTGCTGATGCTGCTTCTCCAGAGGAATGGCTCCCACAACTTTTATAGACCGCAAGGAAAATATCCAGAACTATGAGACTGTTCTTCAAAATAAAAAAAAAAAAAAAAAAAAACCCACTGGCTGAACC
>NW_022143321.1:0-8395 GCF_007565055.1 Rhinopithecus roxellana
AACTCGTGTGTTGCCTTCACACATGCAATGCAGTTTCTCAAAGGCTTCTTTCCAGTTTTCATCTGAGGATATTTCCTTTTTCCCCATGGATAGCCCTATGGCTCCAAATAATCACTTTGCAGAACACAATAAAAGAGTTAGCAACTGTTCCACGAAGGCAAGGGTGGAACTCTGTGTGATGAAGTCACACATCAGAATAATCTCTCGAAAGCTTCTCTCTATTATTATCTGACGATTATCCTTTTTCACCGGGCCCTATGGCTCCCAAATCTCACTTTGCAGATTTCCACGAAAAGTGTTAGCAAACTGCTTCCTGAGAATAAGCGTAACTCTGTAGAGGAATTCCAGATCACAAAGAAGTTTCTCAGAGAAGCTTCTTCACGTTTTGGACTGATGATACTTTATTTCAGCGTAGGCTCACTGCGATCCAAAGTATTCCTTCTCAGTTACCTCAAAAAGAGTGATAATGGACTGTTGCAGGAAAATAAGTGTAACATGTGAGATGAATTCACACATCAACCAAGAAGTTTCTAGAAAGCTTCTTTCTAGTTTTCTACTGAGCATATTTCCTTTATCACCGTAAGCTTCATGGCGTTCAGACCCATCCCATTGCAGATTTCCAGAAAACTGTGTTAGCACACTGAACATGAAGAGAAAGTGTACTCTGTGGTTGCATTCACACATGCAATGCAGTTTCTGAGACGGCTTCTTTCCAGTTTTCATCTGAGGTATTTCCTTTTTCACCATGGGCCCCTATGTGCTCCCAAATATCACTTTGCAGAACACAAATAACAGAGTTAGCAAACTGTATCAAGAAGGGAAGGTGGAAACTGTGTGATGAAGTCACACATCAGAAAGCAATCCTTGGAAAGCTTCTCTACTTATTATCTGACTAAATTTCCTTTTCACAGTGCGCCCTAGGGGTCCCAAATCTCACTTTGCAGATTCCACGAAACAGTGTTAGCAAACTGCTTCCTGGAACTAAGGTTAACTCTGTAAGAGGAATTCACAGATCAGAAGAAGTTTTCAGAAAGCTTCTCTCACTTTCTGAACTGATGATATTTTATTTATCAGCGTAGGTCTCAATGCGATCCAAAGTATTCCTTCTCATGTACCTCAAATAGAGTGATAATGGATTGTTGCAGGAAACTTAACTGTAACTCTGTGAGATGAATTCACACATGACCAAGAAGTTTCTAGGAAAGCTTCTTTCAGTTTTCATCTGAGGCTATTTCCTTTGTCACTAAGCTTCATTGCGTTCAGAAGTATCCATTGCAGATTTCCAGAAAACTGTGTTAGCACACTGAACACTGAAGAAAGGGTAACTCTGTGAGTTGCATTCACACATCGCAATGCAGTTTCTCAGAAGGCTTCTTTCCAGTTTTCATCTGAGGATATTTCCTTTTCAGATAGCCTCAATGAGCTCCCAAATATCACTTGCAGAACACAAGATCAGAGTTAGCAAACTGTTCCAAGAAGGGAAGTTTGGAACTCTGTGTGATGAAGTCACACATCAGAAAGCAATCTCTCAGAAAGCTTCTCTCTAGTTATTATCTGAGGATATTTCCTTTTCACCATGGGCCCTATGGGCTCCAAATCTCACTTTGCAGATTCCGAAAAGAGTGTTAGCAAACTGCTTCCTGAGGACTAAGCTGTAACTCTCTGTAGAGGAATTCAAGATCACAAAGAAGTTTCTCAGAAAACTTTTTACGTTTTGAACTGATGATATTTCCTTTATCAGCGTAGGCCTCAATGCGATCCAAAGTATTCTTCTCAGGTACCTCAAAACAGTGATGGACTGTTGCAGGAAACATAAGTGTAGCTCTGTGGGATGAATTCACACATCCCAAGAAGTTTCTAGGAAAACTTCTTTCTTTTTTCATCTGAGGGATAATCCTTTGTCACAATAAGCTTCATTGCGTTCAGAAGTATCCCATGAGATTTCCAGAAAACTGTGTTAGCACACTGAACACTGAAGAGAAAGGTGTAACATTGTGAGTTGCATTCACATGTAAATGCAGTTTCTCAAAAGGCTTCTTGCCACTTTTCATCTGAGGATATTTCCTTTTTCACCATAGCCCTCAATGGCTCCCGAAATATCACTTGAACACAAGATAACAGAGTTAGCAAACTGTTCCAAGAGGGAAGGGTGGAACTCTGTGTGATGAAGTCACACATCAGAAAGCAATCTCTCAGAAAGCTTCTCTCTAGTTATTATCTGAGGATATTTCCTTTTTCACCATGGGCCCCTATGGGCTCCAAATCTCACTTTGCAGATTCCACGAAAAGAGTGTTAGCAAACTGCTTCCTGAGAACTAAGCTGTAACTCGTGAGAGGAATTCACAGATCACAAAGAAGTTTCTCAGAAAGCTTCTTTCACGTTTTGAACTGATGATATTCCTTTATCAGCGTAGGCCTCATGCGATAAAGAAGTCCTTCTCAGGTTTCAAAACAGTGATAATGGACTGTTGCAGGAAACATAAGTGTAACTCTGTGAGATGAATTCACATCACCAAGAAGTTTCTAGGAAAGCTTCTTTCTAGTTTTCATCTGAGGATATTTCCTTTTCACCGTAAGCTTCATTGCGTTCAGAAGTATCCCATTGCAGATTTCCAGAAAACTGTTAGCACACTGAACACTGAAGAGAAAGGTGTAACTCTGTGAGTTGCATTCACACATCGCAATGCAGTTTCTCAGAGGCTTCTTTCCAGTTTTCATCTGAGGATATTTCCTTTTTCACCATAGCCCTCAATGAGCTCCCAAATATCACTTTGCAGAACACAAGATAACAGAGTTAGCAAACTGTTCCAAGAGGAAGGGTGGAACTCTGTGTGATGAAGTCACACATCAGAAAGCAATCTCTCAGAAAGCTTCTCTCTAGTATTATCTGAGGGATATCCTTTTTCACATGGGCCCCTATGGGCTCCCAAATCTCACTTTGCAGATTCCACGAAAGGTGTTAGCAAACTGCTTCCTGAGAACTAAGCTGTAACTCTGTGAGAGGAATTCACAGATCACAAAGAAGTTTCTCAGAAAGCTTCTTTCACGTTTTGAACTGATGATTTATTTATCAGCGTAGGCCTCAATGCGATCCAAAGAAGTCCTTCTCAGTTCCTCAAAACAGTGATGGACTGTTGCAGGAAACATAAGTGTAACTGTGAGATGAATTCACACATCACCAAGAAGTTTGTAGGAAGCTTCTTTCTAGTTTTCACTGAGGATATTTCCTTTGTCACCGTAAGCTCATTGCGTTCAGAAGTATCCCATTGCAGATTTCCAGAAAACTGTGTTAGCACACTGAACACTGAAGAGAAAGGGTAACTCTGTGAGTTGCATTCACACTTCGAAATGCAGTTTCTCAGAAGGCTTCTTTCCAGTTTTCATCTGAGGATATTTCCTTTTTCACCATAGCCCTCAATGAGCTCCCAAATATCACTTTGGCAACACAGATAACAGAGTTAGCAAACTGTTCCAAGAAGGGAAGGGTGGAACTCTGTGTGATGAAGTCACACATCAGAAAGCAATCTCTCAGAAAGCTTCTCTCTAGTTATTATCTGAGGATATTTCCTTTTTCACCATGGGCCCCTAGGCCCCAAATCTCACTTTGCAGATTCCACGAAAAGAGGTTACAAACTGCTTCCTGAGAACTAAGCTGTAACTCTGTGAGAGGAATTCACAGATCACAAAGAAGTTTCTCAGAAGCTTCTTTCACGTTTTGAACTGATGATATTCCTTTATCAGCGTAGGCCTCAATGCGATCCAAAGAAGTCCTTCTCAGGTACCTCAAAAACAGTGATAAGGATTGTTGCAGGAAACATAAGTGTAACTCTGTGAGATGAATTCACACGTCACCAAGAAGTTTCTAGGAAAGCTTCTTTCTATTTTCAACTGAGGATATTTCGTTTGTCACCTTAAGTTTCATTGCGTTCAGAAGTATCCCATTGCAGATTTCCAGAAAACTGTGTTAGCACACTGAACACTGAAGAGAGGTGTAATTCTGTGAGTTGCATTCACACATCGCAATGCAGTTTCTGAGAAGGCTTCTTTCCAGTTTTCATCTGAGGATATTTCCTTTTTCACCATAGACAGCAATGAGCTCCCAAATATCATTTGCAGAACACAAGATAACAGAGTTAGCAAACTTTCCAAGAAGGGAAGGGTGGAACTCTGTGTGATGAAGTCACACATCAGAAAGCAATCTCTCAGAAAGCTTCTCTCTAGTTATTATCTGAGGATATTTCCTTTTTCACCATGGGCCCCTATGGGCTCAAATCTCACTTTGCAGATTCCACGAAAACAGTGTTAGCAAACTGCTTCCTGAGAACTAATCTGTAACTCTGTAGAGGAATTCACAGATCACAAAGAAGTTTCTCAGAAAGCTTCTTTCACGTTTTGAACTGATGATATTTCCTTTATCGATAGGCCTCATGCGATCCAAAGAAGTCCTTCTCAGTTTCCTCAAAACAGTGATAAGGACTGTTGCAGGAACAAGTGTAACTCTGTGAGATGAATTCACACATCACCAAGAAGTTTCTAGGAAAGCTTCTTTCTAGTTTTCATCTGAGGATATTTCCTTTGTCACCGTAAGCTTCATTGCGTTCAGAAGTATCCCATTGCAGATTTCCAGAAAACTGTGTTAGCACACTGAACACTGAAGAGAAGGTGTAACTCTGTGAGTTGCATTCACACTCGCAATGCAGTTTCTCAGAAGGCTTCTTTCCAGTTTTCATCTGAGGATATTTCCTTTCACCTAGCCCTCAATGAGCTCCCAAATATCACTTTGCAGAACACAAGATAACAGAGTTAAAACTGTTCCAAGAAGGGAAGGGTGGAACTCTGTGTGATGAAGTCACACATCAGAAAGCAATCTCTCAGAAAGCTTCTCTCTAGTTATTATCTGAGGATATTTCCTTTTCACCATGGGCCCCTATGGGCTCCCAAATCTCACTTTGCAGATTCCACGAAAGAGTGTTAGCAAACTGCTTCCTGAGAACTAAGCTGTAACTCTGTGAGAGGAATTCACAGATCACAAAGAGTTTCTCAGAAAGCTTCTTTCACGTTTTGAACTGATGATTTCCTTTATCAGCGTAGGCCTCAATGCGATCCAAAGGTCCTTCTCAGGTTCCTCAAAACAGTGATAATGGACTGTTGCAGGAAACATAAGTGTAACTCTGTGAGATGAATTCACATCACCAAGAAGTTTCTAGGAAAGCTTCTTTCTAGTTTTCATCTGAGGAATTTCCTTTGTCACCGTAAGCTTCATGCGTTCAGAAGTATCCCATTGCAGATTTCCAGAAAACTGTGTAGCACACTGAACACTGAAGAGAAAGGTGTAACTCTGTGAGTTGCATTCACACATCGCATGCAGTTTCTCAGAAGGCTTCTTTCCAGTTTTCATCTGAGGATATTTCCTTTTTCAATAGCCCTCAATGAGCTCCCAAATATCACTTTGCAGAACACAAGATAACAGAGTTAGCAAACTGTTCCAAGAAGGGAAGGGTGGAACTCTGTGTGATGAAGTCACACATCAGAAAGCAATCTCTCAGAAAGCTTCTCTCTAAGATTAATCTGAGGATATTCCTTTTTCACCATGGGCCCCTCTGGGCTCCCAAATCTCACTTTGCAGATTCCACGAAAAGTGTTAGCAAACTGCTTCCTGAGAACTAAGCTGTAACTCTGTGAGAGGAATTCACAGATCACAAAGGTTTCTCAGAAAGCTTCTTTCACGTTTTGAACTGATGATATTACCTTTATAGCGTAGGCCTCAATGCGATCCAAAGAAGTCCTTCTCAGTTTCCTCAAAAGCAGTGATAATGGACTGTGAAGGAAACATAAGTGTAACTGTGAGATGAATTCACACATCACCAAGAGTTTCTAGGAAAGCTTCTTTCAGTTTTCAACTGAGGATATTTCCTTTGTCACCGTAAGTTCATTGCGTTCAGAAGTATCCCATTGCAGATTTCCAGAAAACTGTGTCAGCAAACTGAACACTGAAAGAAAGGTGTAACTCTGTGAGTTGCATTCACACATCGCATGCAGTTTCTCAGAAGGCTTCTTTCCAGTTTTGATCTGAGGATATTTCCTTTTTCAACATAGCCCTCAATGAGCTCCCAAATATCACTTTGCAGAACACAGAAAAGAGTTAGCAAACTTTAAAGAAGAACGGTGGAACTCTGTGTGATGAAGTCACACATCAGAAAGCAATCTCTCAGAAAGCTTCTCTCTAGTTTATCTGAGGATATTTCCTTTTTCACCATGGGCCCCTATGGGCTCCCAAATCTCACTTTGCAGATTCCACGAAAGAGTGTTAGCAAACTGCTTCCTGAGAGTAAGCTGTAACTCTGTGAGAGGAATTCACAGATCACAAAAAGTTTCTCAGAAAGCTTCTTTCACGTTTTGAACTGATGATATTTCCTTTATCAGCGTAGGCCTCAATGCGATCCAAAGAAGTCCTTCTCAGGTCCTCAAAACAGTGATAATGGTCTTGCAGGAAACATAAGTGTAACTCTGTGAGATGAATTCACACATCACCAAGAAGTTTCTAAGAAGCTTCTTTCTAGTTTTCAACTGAGGATATTTCCTTTGTCACCATAAGCTTCATTGCGTTCAGAAGTATCCCATTGCAGATTTCCAGAAAATTTGTTAGCACACTGAACACTGAAGAGAAAGGTGTAACTCTGTGAGTTGCATTCACACTCGCAATGCAGTTTCTCAGAAGGCTTCTTTCCAGTTTTCATCTGAGGATATTTCCTTTTTCACCATAGCCCTCGATGAGCTCCCAAATATCACTTTGCAGAACACAGATAACAGAGTTAGCAAACTTTCCAGAAGAAAAGGGTGGAACTCTGTGTGATGAAGTCACACATCAGAAAGCAATCTCTCTGAAAGCTTCTCTCTGTTATTATCTGAGGATATTTCCTTTTTCACCATGGGCCCGATGGGCTCCCAAATCTCACTTTGCAGATTCCACGAAAAGAGTGTTAGCAAATTGCTTCCTGAGAACTAAGCTGTAACTCTGTGAGAGGAATTCACAGATCAAAGAAGTTTCTCAGAAAGCTTCTTTCACGTTTGAACTGATGATTTTTATTTCAGTGTAGCCTCAATGCGATCCAAAGAATTCCTTCTCAGGTTCCTCAAAACAGTGATAATGGATGTTGCAGGAAACATAAGTGAACTCTTTGAGATGAATTCACACATCACCAAGAAGTTTCTAGGAAAGCTTCTTTCTATTTTCAACTGAGGATATTTCTTTGTTCACCGTAAGCTTCATTGCGTTCAGAAGTATCCCATTGCAGATTTCCAGAAAACTGTGTAGCACACTGAACATGAAGAGAAGTTGTAACTCTGTGAGTTGCATTCACACATCGCAATGCAGTTTCTCAGAAGGCTTCTTTCCAGTTTTCATCTGAGGATATTTCCTTTTCACCATAGCCCTCAATGAGCTCCCAAATATCACTTTGAGAACACAAGATAACAGAGTTAGCAAACTGTTCCGAGAAGGGAAGGGTGGAACTCTGTGTGATGAAGTCACACATCAGCAATCTCTCAGAAAGCTTCTCTCTATTATCTGAGGATATTTCCTTTTTCACCATGGGCCCCTAGGGCTCCCAAATCTCACTTTGCAGATTCCACGAAAAGAGTGTTAGCAAACTGCTTCCTGAGAACTAAGCTGTAACTCGTGAGAGGAATTCACAGATCACAAGAAGTTTCTCAGAAAGCTTCTTTCACGTTTTGAACTGATGATATTTCCTTTATCAGCGTAGGCCTCAATGCGATCCAAAGAAGTCCTTCTCAGGTCCTCAAAAACAGTGATAATGGCATTGCAGGAAACATAAGTGTAACTCTGTGAGATGATTCAGACATCACCAAGAAGTTTCTAGAAAGCTTCTTTCTAGTTTTCATCTGAGGATATTTCCTTTGTCACCATAAGCTTCATTGCGTTCAGAAGTATCCCATTGCAGATTTCCAAAAACTGTGTCAGCAACTAACACTGAAGAAAGGTGTAACTCTGTGAGTTGCATTCACACATCGCAATGCAGTTTCTCAGAAGGCTTCTTTCCAGTTTTCATCTGAGGATATTTCCTTTTTCACCATAGCCCTCAATGAGCTCCCAAATATCACTTTGCGAACACAAGATAACAGAGTTGGAAAACTGTTCCAAGAAGGGAAGTGGAACTGTGTGATGAGTCACACTCAGAAGCAATCTCTCAGAAAGCTTCTCTCTAGTTATTATCTGAGGATATTTCCTTTTTCACCATGGGCCCCTAGAGCTCCCAAATCTCACTTTGCAGATTCCACAAAAGAGTGTTAGCAAATGCTTCTGAGAACCTAGCTGTAACTCTGTGAGAGATTCACAGATCACAAAGAAGTTTCTCGAAAGCTTCTTCAGTTTTGA
>NW_022143322.1:0-10000 GCF_007565055.1 Rhinopithecus roxellana
ACCCTAACCCAAACCCTATGCCGCCAGGGGGCGTTTCCGGGCGGCCCGAGGGCGAAAAAATGGCGCTGGGCGCGGGCCTAGCGGCCGCCGGGAACCGCTTCGCGGAAGGTAAGTCGCGCGCCGCCGGCCGGGGCCCCCGCCCGCCGGGGGGGCGTGGCCAGGAGGCGGCTGGGGGCGGGACGGGGGCGTGGCATGTCCCGGGCGGTGGGCGGGGCCGAACCCTGACACTCACCCTAACCTAACCCTAACCCTAACCCTAACCTAACCCTAACCCTAACCCTAACCCTAACCCTAACCCTAACCCTAACCCTAACCCAAACCCTATGCCGCCAGGGGGCGTTTCCGAGCGGCCCGAGGGCGAAAAAATGGCGCTGGGCGCGGGCCTAGCGGCCGCCGGGAACCGCTTCGCGGAAGGTAAGTCGCGCGCCGCCGGCCGGGGCCCCCGCCCGCCGGGGGGGCGTGGCCAGGAGGCGGCTGGGGGCGGGACGGGGGCGTGGCATGTCCCGGGCGGTGGGCGGGGCCGAACCCTGACACTCACCCTAACCCTAACCCTAACCCTAACCCTAACCCTAACACTAACCCTAACCCAACCCTAACCCTAACCTAACCCTAACCCAAACCCTATGCCGCCAGGGGGCGTTTCCGAGCGGCCCGAGGGCGAAAAAATGGCGCTGGGCGCGGGCCTAGCGGCCGCCGGGAACCGCTTCGCGGAAGGTAAGTCGCGCGCCGCCGGCCGGGGCCCCCGCCCGCCGGGGGGGCGTGGCCAGGAGGCGGCTGGGGGCGGGACGGGGGCGTGGCATGTCCCGGGCGGTGGGCGGGGCCGAACCCTGACACTCACCTAACCCTAACCCTAACCCTAACCCTAACCCTAACCCTAACCCTAACCTAACCCTAACCCTAACCCTAACCCTAACCCAAACCCTATGCCGCCAGGGGGCGTTTCCGGCGGCCCGAGGGCGAAAAAATGGCGCTGGGCGCGGGCCTAGCGGCCGCCGGGAACCGCTTCGCGGAAGGTAAGTCGCGCGCCGCCGGCCGGGGCCCCCGCCCGCCGGGGGGGCGTGGCCAGGAGGCGGCTGGGGGCGGGACGGGGGCGTGGCATGTCCCGGGCGGTGGGCGGGGCCGAACCCTGACACCACCCTAACCCTAACCCTAACCCTAAAACCCTAACCCTAACCCTAACCCAAACCCTATGCCGCCAGGGGGCGTTTCCGGCGGCCCGAGGGCGAAAAAATGGCGCTGGGCGCGGGCCTAGCGGCCGCCGGGAACCGCTTCGCGGAAGGTAAGTCGCGCGCCGCCGGCCGGGGCCCCCGCCCGCCGGGGGGGCGTGGCCAGGAGGCGGCTGGGGGCGGGACGGGGGCGTGGCATGTCCCGGGCGGTGGGCGGGGCCGAACCCTGACACTCACCCTAACCCTAACCCTAACCTAACCCTAACCCTAACCCTAACCCTAACCCTAACCCTAACCCTAACCCTAACCCTAACCCTAACCCAAACCCTATGCCGCCAGGGGGCGTTTCCGGCGGCCCGAGGGCGAAAAAATGGCGCTGGGCGCGGGCCTAGCGGCCGCCGGGAACCGCTTCGCGGAAGGTAAGTCGCGCGCCGCCGGCCGGGGCCCCCGCCCGCCGGGGGGGCGTGGCCAGGAGGCGGCTGGGGGCGGGACGGGGGCGTGGCATGTCCCGGGCGGTGGGCGGGGCCGAACCCTGACACTCACCCTAACCCAACCCTAACCCTAACCCTAACCTAACCCTAACCTAACCCTAACCCTAACCTAACCCTAACCCTAACCCTAACCCAAACCCTATGCCGCCAGGGGGCGTTTCCGCGGCCCGAGGGCGAAAAAATGGCGCTGGGCGCGGGCCTAGCGGCCGCCGGGAACCGCTTCGCGGAAGGTAAGTCGCGCGCCGCCGGCCGGGGCCCCCGCCCGCCGGGGGGGCGTGGCCAGGAGGCGGCTGGGGGCGGGACGGGGGCGTGGCAGGTCCCGGGCGGTGGGCGGGGCCGAACCCTGACACTCACTCCTAACCCTAACCCTCCTAACCCTAACACTAACCCTAACCCTAAACCCTAACCCTAACCCTAACCCTAACCCAAACCCTATGCCGCCAGGGGGCGTTTCCGAGCGGCCCGAGGGCGAAAAAATGGCGCTGGGCGCGGGCCTAGCGGCCGCCGGGAACCGCTTCGCGGAAGGTAAGTCGCGCGCCGCCGGCCGGGGCCCCCGCCCGCCGGGGGGGCGTGGCCAGGAGGCGGCTGGGGGCGGGACGGGGGCGTGGCATGTCCCGGGCGGTGGGCGGGGCCGAACCCTGACACTACCTAACCCTAACCCTAACCCTAACCCTAACCCTAACCCTAACCCTAACACTAACCCTAACCCTAACCTAACCCTAACCCAAACCCTATGCCGCCAGGGGGCGTTTCCGGCGGCCCGAGGGCGAAAAAATGGCGCTGGGCGCGGGCCTAGCGGCCGCCGGGAACCGCTTCGCGGAAGGTAAGTCGCGCGCCGCCGGCCGGGGCCCCGCCCGCCGGGGGGGCGTGGCCAGGAGGCGGCTGGGGGCGGGACGGGGGCGTGGCAGTCCCGGGCGGTGGGCGGGGCCGAACCCTGACACTCCCCTCACCATAACCCTACTAACCCTAACCCTAACCCTAACCCTAACACTAACCCTAACCCAACCCTAACCTACCCTAACCCAAACCCTATGCCGCCAGGGGGCGTTTCCCGAGCGGCCCGAGGCGAAAAAATGGCGCTGGGCGCGGCCTAGCGGCCGCCGGGAAGCGCTTCGCGGAAGGTAAGTCGCGCGCCGCCGGCCGGGGCCCCCGCCCGCCGGGGGGGCGTGGCCAGGAGGCGGCTGGGGGCGGGACGGGGTGCGTGGCAGGTCCGGGCGGTGGGCGGGGCCGAACCCTGACACTCACCCTAAAACCCCCTAACCCTAACCCTAACCCTAACCCTAACCCCTAACCCAAACCCTATGGCCGCCATGGGGCGTTTCCGGGCGGCCCGAGGGCGAAAAAATGGCGCTGGGCGCGGGCCTAGCGGCCGCCGGGAACCGCTTCGCGGAAGGTAAGTCGCGCGCCGCCGGCCGGGGCCCCCGCCCGCCGGGGGGCGTGGCCAGGAGGCGGATGGGGGCGGGACGGGGGCGTGGCAATGTCCCGGGCGGTGGGCGGGGCCGAACCCTGACACTCACCCTAACCCTAACCCTAACCCTAACCCTAACCGTAACCCTAACCCTAACCCTACCCTAACCCTAACCCGAAACCCTAACCCTAACCCTAACCCAAACCCTATGCCGCCAGGGGGCGTTTCCGGGGCGGCCCTAGGGTGAAAAAATGGCGCTGGGCGCGGGCCTAGCGGCTCCGCCGGGAACCGCTTCGCGGAAGGTAAGTCGCGCGCCGCCCGGCCGGGGCCCCCGCCCGCCGGGGGGGCGTGGCCAGGAGGCGGCTGGGGCGGGACGGGGGCGTGGCATGTACCGGGCGGTGGGCGGGGCCGAACCTGCAACTCACCCTAACCTAACCCTAACTACCCTAACCCTAACCGTAACCCTAACCCTAACCCTAACCCTAAACCCGAACCCTAACCCTAACCCTAACCCTAACCCAACCCTATGCCGCCAGGGGCGTTTCCGGGCGGCCCGAGGGCGAAAAAATGGCGCTGGGCGCGGGCCTAGCGGCCGCCGGGAAGCGCTTCGCGGAAGGTAAGTCGCGCGCCGCCGGCCGGGGCCCCCGCCCGCCGGGGGGGCGTGGCCAGGAGGCGGCTGGGGGCGGGACGGGGGCGTGGCAGGTCCCGGGCGGTGGGCGGGGCCGAACCCTGACACTCACCCTCACCTAACCCTAACCCTAACCCTAACCCTAACCCTACCCTAACCCTAACCCTAACCCCTAACCCTAACCCTAACCTAACCCAAACCCTATGCCGCCAGGGGGCGTTTTCCGAGCGGCCCGAGGGCGAAAAAATGGCGCTGGGCGCGGGCCTAGCGGCCGCCGGGAACCGCTTCGCGGAAGGTAAGTCGCGCGCCGCCGGCCGGGGCCCCCGCCCGCCGGGGGGGCGTGGCCAGGAGGCGGCTGGGGGCGGGACGGGGGCGTGGCATGTCCCGGGCGGTGGGCGGGGCCGAACCCTGACACTCACCCTAACCCTAACCCTAACCCTAACCCTAACGTAACCCTAACCCTAACCCTAACCCTAACCTAACCCGAACCCTAACCCTAACCCTAACCCAAAACCCTATGCCGCCAGGGGCGTTTCGGGCGGCCCTAGGGTGAAAAAATGGCGCTGGGCGCGGGCCTAGCGGCCGCCGGGAACCGCTTCGCGGAAGGTAAGTCGCGCGCCGCCGGCCGGGGCCCCCGCCCGCCGGGGGGGCGTGGCAGGAGGCGGCTGGGGGCGGGACGGGGGCGTGGCATGTACCGGGCGGTGGCGGGGCCGAACCCTGACACTCACCCTAACCTAACCCTAACCCTAACCCTAACCGTAACCCTAACCCTAACCCTAACCCTAACCCGAACCCTAACCCTAACCCTACCCTAACCCAAACCCTATGCCGCCAGGGGGCGTTTCCGGGCGGCCCGAGGGCGAAAAAATGGCGCTGGGCGCGGGCCTAGCGGCCGCCGGGAACCGCTTCGCGGAAGGTAAGTCGCGCGCCGCCGGCCGGGGCCCCCGCCCGCCGGGGGGGGCGTGGCCAGGAGGCGGCTGGGGGCGGGACGGGGGCGTGGCAGGTCCCGGGCGGTGGGCGGGGCCGAACCCTGACACTCACCCTCACCATAACCCTAACCCTAACCCTAACCTAACCCTAACACTAACCCTAACCCTAACCCTAACCCTAACCCTAACCCTAACCCAAACCCTATGCCGCCAGGGGGCGTTTCCGAGCGGCCCGAGGGCGAAAAAATGGCGCTGGGCGCGGGCCTAGCGGCCGCCGGGAACCGCTTCGCGGAAGGTAAGTCGCGCGCCGCCGGCCGGGGCCCCCGCCCGCCTGGGGGGGCGTGGCCAGGAGGCGGCTGGGGGCGGGACGGGGGCGTGGCAGGTCCCGGGCGGTGGGCGGGGCCGAACCCTGACACTCACCCTCACCATAACCCTAACCCTAACCCTAACCCTAACCCTAACACTAACCCTAACCCTAACCCTAACCCTAACCCTAACCCAAACCCTATGCCGCCAGGGGGCGTTTCCGAGCGGCCCGAGGGCGAAAAAATGGCGCTGGGCGCGGGCCTAGCGGCCGCCGGGAAGCGCTTCGCGGAAGGTAAGTCGCGCGCCGCCGGCCGGGGCCCCCGCCCGCCGGGGGGCGTGGCCAGGAGGCGGCTGGGGGCGGGACGGGGGCGTGGCAGGTCCCGGGCGGTGGCGGGGCCGAACCCTGACACTCACCCTAACCCTAACCCTAACCCTAACCCTAACCCTAACCCTAACCCAAACCCTATGCCGCCAGGGGGCGTTTCCGGGCGGCCCGAGGGCGAAAAAATGGCGCTGGGCGCGGGCCTAGCGGCCGCCGGGAACCGCTTCGCGGAAGGTAAGTCGCGCGCCGCCGGCCGGGGCCCCCGCCCGCCGGGGGGGCGTGGCCAGGAGGCGGATGGGGGCGGGACGGGGGCGTGGCATGTCCCGGGCGGTGGGCGGGGCCGAACCCTGACACTCACCCTAACCCTAACCCTAACCCTAACCCTAACCGTAACCCTAACCCTAACCCTAACCCTAACCCTAACCCGAACCCTAACCCTAACCCTAACCCAAACCCTATGCCGCCAGGGGGCGTTTCCGGGCGGCCCTAGGGTGAAAAAATGGCGCTGGGCGCGGGCCTAGCGGCCGCCGGGAACCGCTTCGCGGAAGGTAAGTCGCGCGCCGCCGGCCGGGGCCCCCGCCCGCCGGGGGGGCGTGGCCAGGAGGCGGCTGGGGGCGGGACGGGGGCGTGGCATGTACCGGGCGGTGGGCGGGGCCGAACCCTGACACTCACCCTAACCCTAACCCTAACCCTAACCCTAACCGTAACCCTAACCCTAACCCTAACCCTAACCCGAACCCTAACCCTAACCCTAACCCTAACCCAAACCCTATGCCGCCAGGGGGCGTTTCCGGGCGGCCCGAGGGCGAAAAAATGGCGCTGGGCGCGGGCCTAGCGGCCGCCGGGAAGCGCTTCGCGGAAGGTAAGTCGCGCGCCGCCGGCCGGGGCCCCCGCCCGCCGGGGGGGCGTGGCCAGGAGGCGGCTGGGGGCGGGACGGGGGCGTGGCAGGTCCCGGGCGGTGGGCGGGGCCGAACCCTGACACTCACCCTAACCATAACCCTAACCCTAACCCTAACCCTAACCCTAACACTAACCCTAACCCTAACCCTAACCCTAACCCTAACCCTAACCCAAACCCTATGCCGCCAGGGGGCGTTTCCGAGCGGCCCGAGGGCGAAAAAATGGCGCTGGGCGCGGGCCTAGCGGCCGCCGGGAACCGCTTCGCGGAAGGTAAGTCGCGCGCCGCCGGCCGGGGCCCCCGCCCGCCGGGGGGGCGTGGCCAGGAGGCGGCTGGGGGCGGGACGGGGGCGTGGCATGTCCCGGGCGGTGGGCGGGGCCGAACCCTGACACTCACCCTAACCCTAACCCTAACCCTAACCCTAACCTAACCCTAACCCTAACCTAACCCTAACCCTAACCCTAACCCTAACCCTAAACCAACCCAACCCTATGCCGCCAGGGGGCGTTTCCGGGCGGCCCGAGGGCGAAATAATGGCGCTGGGCGCGGGCCTAGCGGCCGCCGGGAACCGCTTCGCGGAAGGTAAGTCGCGCGCCGCCGGCCGGGGCCCCCGCCCGACTGGGGGGGCGTGGCCAGGAGGCGGCTGGGGGCGGGACGGGGGCGTGGCAGGTCCCGGGCGGTGGGCGGGGCCGAACCCTGACACTCACCCTCACCATAACCCTAACCCTAACCCTAACCCTAACCCTAACACTAACCCTAACCCTAACCCTAACCCTAACCCTAACCCTAACCCAAACCCTATGCCGCCAGGGGGCGTTTCCGAGCGGCCCGAGGGCGAAAAAATGGCGCTGGGCGCGGGCCTAGCGGCCGCCGGGAACCGCTTCGCGGAAGGTAAGTCGCGCGCCGCCGGCCGGGGCCCCCGCCCGCCGGGGGGGCGTGGCCAGGAGGCGGCTGGGGGCGGGACGGGGGCGTGGCAGGTCCCGGGCGGTGGGCGGGGCCGAACCCTGACACTCACCCTAACCCTAACCCTAACCCTAACCCTAACACTAACCCGAACCCAAACCCTATGCCGCCAGGGGGCGTTTCCGGGCGGCCCGAGGGCGAAATAATGGCGCTGGGCGCGGGCCTAGCGGCCGCCGGGAACCGCTTCGCGGAAGGTAAGTCGCGCGCCGCCGGCCGGGGCCCCCGCCCGACTGGGGGGGCGTGGCCAGGAGGCGGCTGGGGGCGGGACGGGGGCGTGGCAGGTCCCGGGCGGTGGGCGGGGCCGAACCCTGACACTCACCCTCACCATAACCCTAACCCTAACCCTAACCTAACCCTAACCCTAACCCTAACCCTAACCCTAACCCTAACCCTAACCCTAACCCTAACCCAAACCCTATGCCGCCAGGGGGCGTTTCCGAGCGGCCCGAGGGCGAAAAAATGGCGCTGGGCGCGGGCCTAGCGGCCGCCGGGAACCGCTTCGCGGAAGGTAAGTCGCGCGCCGCCGGCCGGGGCCCCCGCCCGCCTGGGGGGGCGTGGCCAGGAGGCGGCTGGGGGCGGGACGGGGGCGTGGCAGGTCCCGGGCGGTGGGCGGGGCCGAACCCTGACACTCACCCTCACCATAACCCTAACCCTAACCCTAACCCTAACCCTAACACTAACCCTAACCCTAACCCTAACCCTAACCCTAACCCTAACCCAAACCCTATGCCGCCAGGGGGCGTTTCCGAGCGGCCCGAGGGCGAAAAAATGGCGCTGGGCGCGGGCCTAGCGGCCGCCGGGAACCGCTTCGCGGAAGGTAAGTCGCGCGCCGCCGGCCGGGGCCCCCGCCCGACCGGGGGGGCGTGGCCAGGAGGCGGCTGGGGGCGGGACGGGGGCGTGGCAGGTCCCGGGCGGTGGGCGGGGCCGAACCCTGACACTCACCCTAACCCTAACCCTAACCCTAACCCTAACCCTAACCTAACCCTAACCTAACCCTAACCCTAACCCTAACCCAAACCCTATGCCGCCAGGGGGCGTTTCCGGGCGGCCCGAGGGCGAAAAAATGGCGCTGGGCGCGGGCCTAGCGGCCGCCGGGAACCGCTTCGCGGAAGGTAAGTCGCGCGCCGCCGGCCGGGGCCCCCGCCCGCCGGGGGGGCGTGGCCAGGAGGCGGCTGGGGGCGGGACGGGGGCGTGGCAGGTCCCGGGCGGTGG
This sequence comes from Rhinopithecus roxellana, assembly GCF_007565055.1. Lineage (NCBI taxonomy): Eukaryota > Metazoa > Chordata > Mammalia > Primates > Cercopithecidae > Rhinopithecus > Rhinopithecus roxellana. Next base: position 8,324 of record NW_022143322.1, read on the forward strand.
GCGGGGCCGAACCCTGACACTCACCCTAACCCTAACCCTAACCCTAACCCTAACCCTAACCCTAACACTAACCCTAACCCTAACCCTAACCCTAACCCTAACCCAAACCCTATGCCGCCAGGGGGCGTTTCCGGGCGGCCCGAGGGCGAAAAAATGGCGCTGGGCGCGGGCCTAGCGGCCGCCGGGAACCGCTTCGCGGAAGGTAAGTCGCGCGCCGCCGGCCGGGGCCCCCGCCCGCCGGGGGGGCGTGGCCAGGAGGCGGCTGGGGGCGGGACGGGGGCGTGGCATGTCCCGGGCGGTGGGCGGGGCCGAACCCTGACACTCACCCTAACCCTAACCCTAACCCTAACCCTAACCGTAACCCTAACCCTAACCCTAACCCTAACCCTAACCCTAACCCTAACCCTAACCCTAACCCAAACCCTATGCCGCCAGGGGGCGTTTCCGGGCGGCCCGAGGGCGAAAAAATGGCGCTGGGCGCGGGCCTAGCGGCCGCCGGGAAGCCGCTTCGCGGAAGGTAAGTCGCGCGCCGCCGGCCGGGGCCCCCGCCCGCCGGGGGGGCGTGGCCAGGAGGCGGCTGGGGGCGGGACGGGGGCGTGGCATGTCCCGGGCGGTGGGCGGGGCCGAACCCTGACACTCACCCTAACCCTAACCCTAACCCTAACCCTAACCCTAACCCTAACACTAACCCTAACCCTAACCCTAACCCTAACCCTAACCCTAACCCAAACCCTATGCCGCCAGGGGGCGTTTCCGAGCGGCCCGAGGGCGAAAAAATGGCGCTGGGCGCGGGCCTAGCGGCCGCCGGGAACCGCTTCGGGAAGGTAAGTCGCGCGCCGCCGGCCGGGGCCCCCGCCCGCCGGGGGGGCGTGGCCAGGAGGCGGCTGGGGGCGGGACGGGGGCGTGGCAGGTCCCGGGCGGTGGGCGGGGCCGAACCCTGACACTCACCCTAACCCTAACCCTAACCCTAACCCTAACCCTAACCCTAACCCTAACCCTAACCCTAACCCTAACCCTAACCCTAACCCAAACCCTATGCCGCCAGGGGGCGTTTCCGGCGGCCCGAGGGCGAAAAAATGGCGCTGGGCGCGGGCCTAGCGGCCGCCGGGAACCGCTTCGCGGAAGGTAAGTCGCGCGCCGCCGGCCGGGGCCCCCGCCGCCGGGGGGGCGTGGCCAGGAGGCGGCTGGGGGCGGGACGGGGGCGTGGCAGGTCCCGGGCGGTGGGCGGGGCCGAACCCTGACACTCACCCTAACCCTAACCCTAACCCTAACCCTAACCCTAACCCTAACCCAAACCCTATGCCGCCAGGGGGCGTTTCCGGGCGGCCCGAGGGCGAAAAAATGGCGCTGGGCGCGGGCCTAGCGGCCGCCGGGAACCGCTTCGCGGAAGGTAAGTCGCGCGCCGCCGGCCGGGGCCCCCGCCCGCCGGGGGGGCGTGGCCAGGAGGCGGCTGGGGGCGGGACGGGGGCGTGGCAGGTCCCGGGCGGTGGGCGGGGCCGAACCCTGACACTCACCCTAACCCTAACCCTAACCCTAACCCTAACCCTAACCCTAACCCTAACCCTAACCCTAACCCTAACCCTAACCCTAACCCTAACCCAAACCCTATGCCGCCAGGGGGCGTTTCCGAGCGGCCCGAGGGCGAAAAAATGGCGCTGGGCGCGGGCCTAGCGGCCG
>NW_022143323.1:0-1243 GCF_007565055.1 Rhinopithecus roxellana
CGAAAAGAGTCTTAGCAAACTGCTTCCTGAGGCTAAGGTGTAATTCTGTGAGATGAATTCACTGATCAGAAAGAAGTTTCTCAAAATGCTTCTTTCACGTTTTGAACTCATGATATGTCCTTTATCAGCGTATGCCTCAACACGATCCAAATAAGCCCTTCTCAGGTCACTCAAAGACAGTGGTAATGGACTGCTCTACGAAACATAAGTGTAACTCTGTGGGATGAATTCACACATCGCCAAGAAGTTTCTAAGAAAGCTTCTTTCTAGTTTTCATCTGAGGTTATTTCCTTTGTCACCATAAGATTCATTGCACTGAGTTGTATCCCATTGCAGATTTCCAGAAAACTGTGTTAGCAAACTGATGATTGATGAGAAACGTGTAACTCCGTGAGATGCATTCACACATGGCAATGGAGTTTCTCAAAAGTCTTCTTTCCAGTTTTGCTCTGAGGATATTTCCTTTTTGACCATACCCCTCAATGAGCTCCCAAATATCACTTTGCAGAATCCACGACAACACTGTTAGCAAACTGTTCCAAGAAGGGAAGGGTGGAACTCTGTGTGATGAAGTCACACATCCGAAAGCAATTTCTCAGAAAGCTTCTCTCTAGTTATCATGTGAGGATATTTCCTTTTTCACAATAGGCCCCCATTGGCTCCCAAATATCACTTTGCAGAATCCACGACCACAGTGTTAGCAAACTCTTTCAAGAATGGAAGGGTGGAACTCTGTGTGATGAAGTCACACATCAGAAAACAATCTCTCAGAAAGCTTCTCTCTAGTTATTACGTGAGAATATTTTCTTTTTCACCATGGGCCCTTATGGGCTCCCAAATATCACTTTGCAGAATCCCCGACAACAGTGTTAGCAAACTGTTCCAAGAAGGGAAGGGTGGAACTCTGTATGATGAAGTCACACATCAGAAACGAAAGTCTCAGAACGCTTCTCTCTATTTAATATATGAGGATATTTCCTTTTTCACCATGGGCCCCCATGGGATCCCGAATATCACTTTGCAGATTCCACGAAAAGAGTGTTGGCAAACTGCTTCCTGAGGTCTAAGTTGTAACTCTGTGCGATGAACTCACAGTTCAGAAAGTAGTTTCTCAGAAAGCTTCCTTCACGTTTTGAAAAGATGTTATTTCCTTTATCAGCGTAGGCCTTAATACCATCCAAAGAAGCCCTCCTCAGGTTCCTCAAAGACAGTCTTAAAGGACTGCTCCAGAAACATAAGTGTA
>NW_022143324.1:0-97992 GCF_007565055.1 Rhinopithecus roxellana
ATCTATTATATCTATTATGTCTATATTTTTATACCTATATCTATTATACCTCTTATGTCTTATTTTATACGCTATATCTATTATAGGTATTGTGTCTATACTTTATACCTAGATCTCTTATGTCTATATTTATATCTTTTTCTATTATATCTATTATGTCTATACTTTATACCTATATCTATTATGTCTATGTTTTATACCTATATCTAGTATATCTATTATGTCTATATTTTATATCTATATCTATTATATCTATTATGTCTATATTTATAACTATATATTAAGTCTGTATTTTATATCTATATCCATTTTATATATTATGTCTATATTTTATATCTATATCTATTATGTCAATATTTTACACCTATATCTATTATATCTATTCTGTGTATATTTTACACGTATATCTATTATATCTTTATGTGTATATTTTATACCTATATCTATTTTGTCTACATTGTATACCTATATCTATTATATCTATTATGTCTGTATTTCATACCTATATCTTTTATATCTATTATGTATAATTATTATACCTATCTTTCATGTCTATATTTTATAACTATATCTATTATGTCTATACTTTATACCTATATCTATTATATCTATTTTGTCTAAATATTATACCTATATCTTTTTGTCTATATTATATACCTATATCTATTATGGCTATATTTTATAACTGTATGTATTATATCTATTATGTCCATATTTATACCTATATCTATTATGTCTATTATGTCTATATTTTATACCTATATCTAGTATGTCTATATTTTATACCTATATCTATATCTATTATTTCTATATTTTATACGTATATCTATTATGTCTATATTTTACACCTATATCTATTATATCTATTATGTCTATATTTTATACCTATATCTATTATATCTATTATGTCTATATTTTATAGATATGTCTACTACGGCTATATATTATACCTAGATCTATTATGTCTGTATTTTATACCTATATCTATTATGTCTTATTTTATACCTATACCTGTTATATCTATTATGTCTATACTTTATAACTGTATCTATTGTATCTATCATGTCTGTATTTTATACCTATATATATTATGTCTATATTTTATACCTATATCTATTATATCTATGATGTCTATATTTTATAACTGTCTGTTATATCTATTATGTCTATATTGTATACCAATATCTATTATATCTATTATGTCTATATTTAATACCTTTATCTATTATATCTATTCTATCGATATTTTATACCTATATCTATTGTAACTATATTTTATACCTATATCTATTGTATCTCAATTTTATACCTATATCTATTATATCTATTATTTTTATTTTGTATAATATATCTATTATATCTATATTTTATTCCTTTATCTATTATATCTATTCTATCTACATTTTAAACCTATACCTATTCTATCTATATTTTATACGTATATCTTTATATCTATTATATCTATATTTTATACCTATATCTATTATATCTATATTTTATACCTATATCTATTATATGTATTATGTCTATAGTTTATACCTATATCAATTATATCTATATTTTATACTGATAAGTATTATATCTATATTTTATTCTTATATCTATTATATCTATTATGTCTATACTTTATACCTATATATATTATATCTATTATGTCTATATTATATACATATATCTGTTATAACAATTATGTCTATATTTTATACTTATAACAATTTTATATATATTTTATACCTATATCTATTGTATGTGTTATATTTGTATTTTATAACTCTATCAATTACATCTATATTTTATACCTATATCTATTATATCTATTGTGTCTATATTTTATAGCTCTATCTATTATATCTATTATGTCTAAATATTATACATATATCTATTATGTCTATATTTTATACCTATATCTAACTATTATGTCTATATTTTATAACTATATATTATGTCTATATTTTGCACCTATATCTATTATATCGATTATGTCTATATTTATACTATATATTATGTCTATATTTAATATCTATATCCATTATATATATTATGTCTATATTTTATATCTATATCTATTATGTCTATATTTTACACCTATATATATTATATCTATTCTGTGTGTATTTTATAACTATATCTAATATATATTTATGTCTACATTTTATACCTATATCTATTATGACTGTATTTTATACCTATATCTATTATATCTATTATGTCTATATTTTATACCTATATCTATATCTATTATGTCTAAATGTTATACCTATATCTTTTATGTCTATATTTTATACCTATACCCATTATGTCTCTATTTTATACCTATATCTATTATATCTATTATGTCTATATTTTATACTTATATCTATCATATCTATTATGTCTGTATTTTATACCTATATATATCATATCTATTATGTCCATATTTTATACCCATATCTATTATATCTATTATGTCTGTATTTCATACCTATATCTATAATATCAATTATGTCTGTATTTCATACCATATCTATTATATTTATTAGGTCTATATTTATAAATATATCTACTATGTCTATATTTTATACCTATATCTATTATAATTATTATGTCTATATTTTATACCTATAACTATTCTATCTATTATGTCTAAATATTATACCTATAACTTTTATGTCTATATTTTATACCTATATCTATTATGTCTTTATTTTATACCTATATCTATTATATCCATTATGTCTATATTTTATACCTATATCTATTATATCTATTATAACTATATTTTATACCTATATCTATTATGTCTATATTTTATACCTATATCTATTATATCTATTATATCTATATTTTATGCCTATATCTATTATATCTATTATGTCTATATTGTGTACCTATATCTATTTTGTCGATATTTTAAATCTATATCAATTATATCTATTATGTCTATATTTTACACGTATATCCATTATATCTCTTATGTCTGTATTTTATATCTATATCTACTAAATCTATTATGTCTATATTTTATAACAATATCTATTATAGCTACTATGTATGAATTTTATACCTATATCTATTATATCTATTGTATTAATATTTTATACCTATATCTATTAAAACTATTATGTCTATATTTTATACCTATATGTATTATTTCTATTATGTCCATATTTTAAACCTTTATCTATTATTGCTATTATGTCTATATTTTATTCCTATATCTATTATAGCTACTATGTCTATGTTTTATACCTATATCTATTATATCTATTATGTCTATATTTTGTAAATATATCTATTAAATCTATTATGTCTGTATTTTATACCTATATCAATTATGTCTATATTTTATAGCTGTTTTTATTATATCTATTATGTCTGTATTTAATACCTATATCTATTATGTCTATATTTTATACCTATATATATTATATCTATTATGTCTATATTTTATACCTATATCTATTATATCCATTATGTCTATATTTTATACATATATCTATTATATCTACTATGTCTATATTTTACAAGTATATCTATTATATCTATTAGGTCTATATTTTATACCCATCTCTATTATATCTATTATGTTAATATTTTATACCTATATCTCTTATATTTATTTCTATATTTTATACCTATATCTATTTTTTCTATATTTTATACCTATATATATTATGTCTATATTTTATACATATATCTCTTATAATTATTATGATTATATTTGATACCTATATCTATTATATCTATTATGTCTGTATTTTATACCTATTTCTATTATATCTATTTTGTCTATATTTTATACCAATATCTATTATTTCTATATTTTATACCTATATATATTATATCTTATGTCTATATTTTATACCTATATATATTATATCTTATGTCTATATTTTATACCTATATTTATTATATCTATTATGTCTCTATTTTATACCTACATCTGTTATATCGATTATATCTATATATTAGACATATATCTATTATATCTATCATGTCTATATTTTATACCTATATCTATTATATCTATTGTGTCTATATCTTATACATATATCTATTATATCTATTATGTCTATATTTTATACCTATACCTATTGTATCTATTATGTCTGTATTTATACCTATATCTGTTATGAACATTATGTCTCTATTTTATGCCTATACCTATTATGTCTATATATTATAACTATATTATAATTATTAGGTCTATATTGGATACCTTTATCTATTATATCCATTATGTTTATTTTTTATAACTATATCTATTATGTCTATATTTTATACCTATATCTATTATATATAATGTGTCTATATTTTATACCTATATCTATTATGTATATATTTTATTACTATACGTATTATATCTATTATGTCTATATTTATGCCTATATGTGTTATGTCTATATTTTGTACCTATATCTATCATATTTATTATGTCTATATTTAAGACCTATAGTTATTATATCTATTATGTTTATATTTTATACCTATATCTATTATGTCTATATTTTATACCTATATGGATTACATCTATTATGTCTATATTTTTTACCTATATCTGTTATGTCTATATTTTATAACTTTAACTATTATATCTATTATGTCTATATTTCATACCTATATCTATTGTATCTATTATGTCTGCATTTTATACCGATATCTATTATGCCTATATGTTATACCTATATCTATTATATCTTTTATGTCTAAATATTGTGCCTATATCTATTATGTCTATATTTTATACCCATATCTATTATATCTATTATGTCTATATTTTATACCTATATCTATTATATCTATATTTTATACCTATATCTATTATAACCATATTTTATACCTTTATACTTTATATCTATGTATTTTACCTATATCAATTATGTCTATATATATTTTTTATAATTATATCTACTATATCTATATTTTATACCTATATCTATCATATCTATGGTCTATTTTAGACACCTGTATCTATTATTTCAATTTTTTATACGTATATCTATTATATCAATTATATCTGTATTTTATACTTATATCTATTATATCTCTATTTTATAACTTTATCTATTATACCTATTATGTGTATATTTTATACCTTTATCTATTATATCTATTATGTTTATATTATATAATTATATCTATTATATCTATATTTTATACCTATATATATTATATCTATATTCTATACGTATATCAGTTATATCTATTATATCGATATTTTATACCTATATCAATCTATATTTTATTCCCCTCTCTATTATATCTTTTATGTCTGTATTTTATACCTATATATATTATATCTATTATGTCTATATTTTATACCCATATCTCTTATATCTATTATGTTTATATTTTATACCTATATCTATAATATCTATTACGTCTATATTTTATAACTATATCTATTATATCTATTTTGTCTATATTTTACACCTATATCTATTATGTCTATATTTTATACCTATATCTATTACATCTATTATATCTATATTTTATGACTATATCAATTATATCTATATTTTATACTTATATCTATTATTTTTATTATATCTATATTTTAAACCTATATCTATTATATCTATATTTTATACCTTCATCTATTATATCTATTGTGTCTATATTTTATACCTATATCTATTATATCTCTAATGTCTCTATTTTATACCTATGTCTATTGTATCTATTATGTCTTTATTTTATACCTATATCTATCAAATCTTTCTGTCTCTATTTTGTACCTATATTTGTTATATCTATTATGTCTATATTGTATACCTATATCTATTATATCTATTATGTATATAACGTATACTTATATCTATTGTATGTATTATGTCTATATTTTATATCTATATCTATTATATCTATTATGTCTATACTTTATACATATATCTATGATGTCTATACTTTATACCTGTATCGATTATATTTATGATGTATACATTTTACACCTATATCTATTATATCTCTTATGTTTGTATTTTATACCTATATCTATTATATCTATTATGTTTATGTTTTATACCCATATCTATTATGTCTATATTTTACACCTATATCTATTATATCTCTTATGTCTATGTTTTATACCAATATCTATGATAACTCTTATGTCTATATTTCATATCTATATCTATTATATCTATTGTGTCTATACTTTATGCCTATATATATTATATCTATATTTTATACCTATATCTATTATAACCATATTTTATACCTATACCCATTATATCTATATTTTATACCTATATCTATTATATCTATTATATTTATATTTTAAAATTATATCTATTATATCTATATTTTATATCCATATCTATTATATCTATTGTCTATATTTTATACCTGTATCTATTATATCTATTTTTTTACATATATATCTATTATATCCATTATATCTATATTTTATACCTATATTTATTATATATGTATTTTGTACCTGTATCTATTATATCTATTATGTCTTTATTTTATACCTATATCTATTATATCTATTATGTCTATATTTTATACCTATATCTATTGTCTATAATGTCTATATTTTATACCTATATCGATTGTATGTATTAAGTCTATATTTTATACCGATATCTATTATATCTATTATGTCTATACTTTATACCTATATCTATTATGTCTATATTTAATACCTGTATCGTTTATATTTATGATGTCTATATTTTATACCTATATCTATTATATCTATATTTTATACCTCTATCTATTATATCTATTATATCTATATTTCATACCTATATCTATTGTACGTCGTATGTCTCTATTTTTTACCTATATGTATTATATCTATTATGTTTATATTTTATACCTATATCTATTATATCTATTATGTTTATATTTTATACCTATATCTATTATGTCTATTATGTCCATATTTTATACATATATATGATATCTATTATGTCTGTATTATTCACCTATATCTATTATATTTTTATGTTTATATTTTATACCTATATCTCTTATGTCTATATTTTATACCTATATCGATTATGTCTATTATGTCTATATTTCATACCTATATCTATTATATATATCCTGTCTATATTTTCTACCTATATCTATTATATCGATTATGTCTATATTTCATACCTATATCTATTATATCCACTATATCTATATTTTATACCTATATCTCTTATATGTATATTTGATACCCATATCCATTAAATCTATTGTATCTATATTTTATACCAATATCTATTATATCTATTATGTCTATCTATTATATCTATTATATCTATATTTTATACCTATATCTGTAATAACTATATTTTATACCTGTATCTATTATATCTATTGTGTCTATATTTTTTAACTGTCTATTATATCGATTATGTCTATATTGTATACCTATATCTATTATATCTATTATGTTTATATTTAATACCTATATCTATTATATCTATTATGTCTATATTTTATACCTATATCTATTATATCTATTATATCTATATTTTACACCCATATCTATTATAACTGTATTTTATACGTATATCTATTGTATTTCTATTTTATACCTATATCTATTATATGTATATTTTATACGTATATCTATTATTTCTATTATATCTATATTTTGTACCTATATGTATTACATCTATATTTTATACCTGTATCTATTATGTCTGTATTTTATACCTATATCTATTATGTCTATATGTTAAACCTATATCTATTTTATCTATGATATCTCTATTTTATAACTGTCTATTATATCTATTATTTCTATATTTCATACCCATATCTATTACACCCACTATATCTATATTTTATACCTATATCTATTATATGTATATTTGATACCCATATCCATTATATCTATTGTATCTATGTTTTAAACCTATATCTATTATATCTGTTATGTCTATCTATTATATCTATTATATCTATATTTTATACCAATATCTATTATATCTATATTTTATACCTGTGTCTATTATATCTATTATGTGTATATTTTATACCTATATCTATTTCGTCTTTATTTTACACCTATGTCTATTACATCTATTTTGTCTATATATTATAACTGTATCTATAATATCTATTACGCCTGTATTTCATACCTGTATCTATCATATCTATTATGTCTATATTTTATACCTATATCTATTATATCTATTATGGCTATATTTTATACCTACTTTTATTATGTCTTTTATGTCTATATTTTATAACTATATCTATTATATGTCTTATGTCTATATTTTATCCCTATATCTATTACATCTATTTTGTCTATATCTATTATACCTATTATGTCTATATTTTATACCTATATCTATTATATCTATTGTCTATATATTATACCTATATCTATTATGTCTATATTTTATACCTATATCTATTATATCTATTATGTCTATATTTTATACCTATGTCTATTGTATGACTTGTGTCTATATTTTATACCTATATCTATTATATCTATTATGTCTGTGTTTTATACCTATATCTATTATATCGATCATGACAATATATTATACATATATCTATTATTTCTATTATGTCTATATTTTATACTTATATCTATTATATCTATTTTCTCTATATCTTATACATATATCTTTTATATCTATAATGTCTATATTTTATACCTATACCTATTATATCTTTTATGTCTATATTTCATATCTGTATCTATTATAACCGTTATGTCTATATTTTATACCTATATATATTATGTGTATATTTTATACCTATATCTATTATAATTTTTATGTCTATATTTGATACGTATATCTATTATGTCTACATTTTATACCTATGTCTATTATATCTATTATGTCTATATTGTATACCTCTGTTATATCTATTATATCTATATTTTATACCTATATCTATTATGTCTATATTTTATAACTATATCTGTTTTATCTATTATGTCTATATTTTATAACTATATGTATTATATCTATTATGTCTATATTTCATACCTATATGCATTATATCTATTTTGTGTATATCTATTATACATATTATGCCTATATTTTATATCTGTATCTATTATATCTATTGTCCATATATTATACCTCTATCTATTATATCTTTTATGTCTATATTTTATAGCTTTATCTGTAATATCTATTAGGTCGATATTTTATACCTCTATGTATTACATCTGTTATGTCTATATTGCATACCTCTATCTCCTATATATATTATGTCTATATTTTATTCCTCTATTATGTCTCTTATATCTATTTTGTCTATATTTTATACCTCTATCTGTTATATCGTTTATGTCCAAATTTTATACGTCTATCTATTAAATCTATTATGTCTATATTTTATACCTATATCTATTATATCTATTATGTCTATAATTTATACCTCTATTATATCTATTATGTCTATATTTTATACCTCTATCCGTTATATCTATTATATCAATTATGTCTATATTTTATACCTCTATTTATTATATCTATTTTGTCTATATTTTATAACTATATATTATTCCTATTATGTCTGTATTTTAACCTATGTCTATTATGTCTTTATTTTATACCTATATCCATTATATCTATTATGTCTATATTTCATACCTATATCTATTATGTCTATATTTTATACCTATATATATTATATCTACTATGTCTATATTTTATACCTCTATCTATTATGTCTATATTTTATACCTATATCTATTATGTCTATATTTAATACTTATATGTATTATATCTACTATGTCTATAGTTTATACCTATATATATTCTATCTATTATGTCTATATTTTATACCAATATCTGTTAAATCTATTATGTCTTTATCTATTATATCTATTATGACTATCTGTTATACCTATATCCATTTTATCTACGTAATAGATATAATATATTATATCTATATATTTATATATAAATTTTTATATATAGATTTATATATTGATTTATATATAGATTTATATATATAGATTTATATATATAGATTTATATATAGATTTATATATATTGATAGATTTTTAGATATATATCTATATATCTATATTTTATAGCATATCTATTATATCCATTTTCTCTATATTTTATACCTCTATCTATTATATCTCTTATGTCTATATTTTATACCTCAATCTATTCTATCGATTATGTTTATATTTTATACCTCTATCTATTACATCTATTATGTTTATATTTATACCTCTATCTATTATATCTATTATGTCTATATTTTATTCCTCTACCTATTATATCTATATTTTATAACTATATCTATTATATGTATTATGCCTATATTTTATACCTATATCTATGATATCTGTCTATATCTATCATATCTATTATGTCTATATTTTATACGTATATCTATATCTATTGTATCTGTATTTTATACTTCTCTTCTATCTATTATGTCTATATTTTATATCTATTATATCCCTTATGTCTATATTTTATACCTATTTCTATTATATCTATTATGTCTATATTTTAAACCTATATCTATTATATCTATTATGTCTATATTTTATACCTTTATCTCTTATATCTGTTATGTCTATATTTTATACCTGTATCTTTTGTATGTGTCTATATTTCATACCGATATCTATTATATCTATTATGTCTATACTTTATACATATATTTATTATATCTATATTTTATACCTGTATTGATTATTTTTATTATGTGTATATTTTTTACCTATATCTATTACAACTCTTATGTCTATATTTTTACCTATATCTGTCATATGTATTATGTTTATATTTTATTCCTATATCTCTTATGTCTATATTTTATACCTATATCGATTATATCTATTATGTCTATATTTTATACCTATATCTATTATAACTCTTATGTCTATATTTTTTAACTATATCTATTATATCTAGTATGACTATATGTTATATATATATGTATTATGTCTATATTTTATGCCAATATCTATTATATCTATTATGTCTATATTTTATACCTACATCTATTACGTCTATATGTTATACCTATATGTATTATATCTATTATGTCTATATTTTATACCTCTATATATTATATCTATTATGTCTATATTTTATAACTATATATATTATATCTATTATCTCTATATTTTATAACTATATCTATTATATCTATTAAGTCTATATTTTATACCTATATCTATTATATCCACTATAGCTATATTTTATACCTATATCTATTATATCTGCATTTGATACCTATATCCATTATATCTATATCTATATTTTATACCTATATCTATTATATCTATTATGTCTATAATTTATACCTATATCTATTAAATCTATTTTGTGTATATTTTATACCTATATCTATCATATCTACTAGTTCTATATTTTATACCTATATCTATTCTGTATATATTTTATACCTATATCTATTATATTTATTATGTGTATATTTTATACGTATATCTATTATACCTATTATGCCTATATTTTATAACGATATCTATTATATCTATTATGTCTGCGTTTTATACGTGTATCTATTATATCTATTATGTCTATATTTTATACCTATATCTCTTATATCTATTATGTCTACCTTTTATACCGATATCTATTATATCTATTATGTCTGTCTTTTATACCTATATAGTATATCTATTATTTCTATATTTTATACCTATATCTATTATATCTAATATGTCTATATTTTTTACTATATCTATTATATCTATTATTTCTGTATTTTATACCTATATCTATTACATCTATTTTGTCTATATTTTATACCTATATCTATTATATCTATATTTTATACCTATATCTATCACATCTATATTTTATACGTATCTATTATAACTATTATGTCTATATTTTATACCTATATTTATTATATGTATATTTTATAGCTATATCTATTATATCTATTATGTCTATATTTTATACCTATATCTATTATATCTATTATGTCTATGTTTTATACCTATATCTATTATGTCTATTATGTATATATTTTATACCTATATCTATCTATATTATGTGTATATTTTTTACGTATATCTTTAATATCTATTATGTCCATATTTTATACGTATATCTATTATATCTATTATGTCTGTATTTTATACCTATATCTATTATGTCTATTATGTGTATATTTTATACCTTAATCTATTATATCTCTTACGTTTATATTTTATACCTATATCTATTATGTCTGTATTTTATACCTATATCTATTATATCTATTATATCCATATTTTATACCTATATCTGTTATATCGATCATGACAATATCTTATACATATATCTATTATTTCTATTATGTCTATATTTTATACCTATATCTATTATATCTATTATGTCTATATCTTATACATATATCTATTATATCTATTATGTCTATATTTTATACCTATACCTATTATATATATTATGTCTATATTTCATACCTATATCTATTATAGCCGTTATGTCTATATTTTGCACGTATATATATTATGTGTATATTTTATACCTATATCTATTATAATTATATGTCTATATTTGATACCTGTATCTATTATGTCTATATTTTTTACCTATATGTATTATAACTATTATATTTATATTTTATCCCTCTATTATATCTATTATGTCAATATTTTATACCTCTATTATATCTATTATGTCTGTATTTTATACCTCTATTATCATTATAACGTCTATACTTCACACCTCTATCTATTGTATCTATGATGTCTATATTTTTTACTTCTATTATATCGAAAATGCCTATATTTTATTTCAATATCTACTATATCTATTATGTCTATATTTTATACCTCTATCTATTATATCTCTTATATTTATTATGCCTATATTTTATACCTCTATCTATTATATCTATTATATCTATATTTTATACCTCTATCTATTGTATTTATTATGTCTATTTTTTACCTCTATTATATCTATTATGTCTATATTTTATACCTCTATCTATTTTATCTGTTTTGTTTTTATTTTATACCTCTATCTATTATATCTGTTATGTGAATAATTTATACCTATATCTATTATATATATTCCTTCGATATTTTATACCTATGTCTATTATATCTATTGTGTCTATATTTTAATGCTATATCTATTATGTCTATTCTATCTATATTTTATACCTATATCTATTATATTTATTATGTTTATATTTTATACCTCAATCTATTATATCTTTTATGTCTATATTTTACCTATATCTATTATGTGTATTAGCTCTGCATTTTATACCCATATCTATCGTTTCTATTACGTCTACATTTTATAACTCTATTATATCTATTATGTCTATAATTTATACCTCTATCAATTAAATCTATTATGTCTATATTTTAAAGCTATTTCTATTATATCTATTATGTCTATATTTTATACCCGTATATATTATATCTATTATATCTATATTTTATACCTATATATATTTTATCGATTAAGTATATGTTTTATACCTTCATCTATTATATCTATTACGTCTATATGTTTTACCTATATCTATTATATATGTTATGTCTATATTTCATACCCATATCTATTATGTCTATATTTTATACCTACATCTATTATATCTATTATGTCTATATTTTACACTTATATCTTTTTTATGTATGATGTCTATATTTTATACCTATATCTATTATATCTATTATGTCTGTATTTTATACCTATATCTATTATCTCTATATTTTCTACCTGTATCGATTATATTTATTATGACTATATTTTATACCTATATGTATTATATCTATTATGTCGATATTTTATACCTATATCTATTATATCTACTATGTCTATATTTTATACCTATATCTATTATACCTCTGATGTCTATATTTCATACCTTATCTTTTGTGTCTGTATTTTATACCTATATCTATTATATCTATTATGTGAATATTGTATACCTATATCTATGATATCTATTATGTCTGTAATGTATACCTATATCTATTATATCTATTATTTCTATATTTGATACCTATACCTATTATGTCTGTATTTTATATCTATATGTATTATTTCTATTATATCTATACTTTATACCTATATCTATTATATCTATTATGTCTATATTTTATAATTGTAACTATTATATCTCTTATGCCTATAGTTCATATCTATATCTATTATATCTATTATATGTATATTTTACACCTATACCTATTATAACTATATTTTATACCTATATCTATTGTATCTCTATTTTAAACATATATCTATTATATCTATTATATTTATTTTTTATAATTATACCTATTATATCTCTGTTTTATTCCTGTATCTACTATACCTATCATATCTATATTTTCTACCTATGTCTAATATATCTATATTTTATACATATATCTATTATATCTATATTTTGTACCTATATCTATTATATCTATATTTTATAACTGTATCTATTATATCTATTATGTCTATATTTTATACCTATATCAATTATGTCTATATTTTATACCTATATGTATTGTATCTATATTTTATTCCTATATCTATTATATCTATTATGTCTATATTTTAAACCTATATACAATATATCTATGATGTCTATATTGTATACCTATATCTATTATACCTATTATGTCTATATTTTGTACCTATAACTATTTTATCTATATTTTATATCTATTGTATCTGTTATATTTATATTTTGTAACAATATCTATCTATATTTTATACCTATATCTATTATAACTATTATATCTATTTTTCATACCTGTATTTATTATATCTATATTTTATACCTATATCTATTATATCTATTATATCCACATTTTACACGTATATCTATTTTATCTGTATTTTATACCTATATCTACTATGTCTACATTTTACACTTGTATGTCTACATTTTACACTTGTATACCTATATCTATTATATCTATATTTCATATCCCAATCTAATATATCTTTTATGTCTATATTTTATACCTATATCTATAATATCTATTATGTCTGTATTTCATACCTATACCTATTATATCTATTATGTCTATATTTTATACCTATATCTATTATATCTAATATGTCTATATTTCATACCTATATCTATTATAACTGTTATGTCTATATTTTATAGGTATATCTATTATGTCTATATTTTATACCTTTATCTATTATGTCTGTATTTTATAACTCTACCTATTATGTCTATATTTTATACCTATATCTATTATATCTATTATGTCTCTATTTTACACCTATATCTGTTATAGCTATTATGTCTATATTTTATACCTATTTTTAGTATATGTATTATGTCTATATTTTATAACCATATATATCATATATATTATGTCTATGTTTTATACCTATATCTCTTATATCTCCAATGTCTATATTTTATTCTTATATCTATTATAACTATATTGTATACCTATATATATCTATATTTTACACGTATATCTATTATATCTATTATGTCTATATTTTATACCTATATTTATCATATGTATTATGTCTCTATTTTATACCCATATATATCATATATATTATGTTTATGTTTTACACCTATATCTCTTATATCTCCAATGTCTATATTTTATACCTATATCTATTATAACTATATTTTATACCTATATATATCTATATTTTATACCTATATCTATTATATCTATTATGTCTATATTTTGTACCTATATTTTTTAAGTCTTTTTTAATACTTATATCTGTTATATCTGTTATGTGTATATTTCATACCTACATGTATTATATCTTTTATTGCCATATTTTATACCTATATCTATTATAACTATTATGTCTATATTTTATACCTATATCTATTTTATCTATTCGGTGTATATATTATACCTATATCTATTATATCTATTATCTCTATATTTTATAACTATTTCTATTATATCTATTATATCTATATTTTATACCTATATCTAATATAAATATGTTTTATAACTATATATATTATATCTATATTTTATACCTATGTCTATTATATCTATTATATTTATATTTTATAATTTTATCTATTATATCTATATTTTATACCTCTATCTATTATATCTATTATATCTATATTTTATGACTATATCAATTATATCGGTCTTTCATATGTATATCTATTATAACTATTATATCTGTATTTATACTTATATCTATTATATCTATAATTTATACCTTTATCTATTATATCTATTATGTCTATATATATTACCTATATTTATTATATCTATTATATTTATATTTTATAATTATATCTATTATATCTATTTTTTATACCTGTATCTATTATAACTATTATATCTATATTTTATATCAATATCTATTACATCTATATTTTATACTTATGCCTATTATATCTATTATGTCTATATTTTATACGTATGTCTATTATATCTACTATGTCTATATTTTATACCTATACTTATTATATCTTTTATGTCTACATTTTATACATTTATCTATTGTATCTATTATGTCTATATTTTATACCTATATCTATTAGGTCTCTTATGTGTATATTTTATACCTGTATCTATTATAATCCATATTTTATAACTATCCCTATTATGTCTGTATTTTTTACCTATCTCTATTATATCTATTATGTCTATATTTTATACCTATATCTATTTTATCTATTATGACTATATTTTATACCTATATCTACTATATCTATTATGTCTGTATTTTATACCTATATATATTATAACTGTTATGTCTATATTTTATGGGTATATCTATTATGTCTATATTTTATACCTATATTTATTATTTCTGATTTTATACCTATATCAATTATGTCTTTATTTTATACATATATCTATTATATCTATTATGTCTATACTTTATAACTGTATCTATTATATCTATTATGTGTATATTTTATACCTATATCATCTATTATATCTATTATGTCTACATTTTTACCCATATCTATTATATCTATTAATTCGATATTTTTTTTTTTTTTTTTTTTTTTATCAAAAATTCCTTTATATCTTTAGAGTATGAAAGGTCTTTCCAATCAGAATTCAATATACAGAAGCCACATAAAGAAATATTGATACAGTAAACTAAAGTAAAAGAAAAAGAACTTCTACATGGAAAAACATAAAATAACAAAACAAAAAAACAACATGAGTAAAATCAATAAGCAAAATAACTAGGATAAAAATATTTGCAACTGATATCACAAGTAAATAACCCAATGCCGCTAATATATAAAGGGCTTCTAGAAACTGAGAAGAGAATAGCCAGAAATCCGAAGGGAAAATAGACAAAGACAGTAAAACTCTGTGCAATGAGGTTCACTACAAAAGAAATGCATTGCCCTTAAACAGTTAAAGCCATTTTCAACCTTTGCTATGATAATATAAAGGAAAAATAAAAGTATGTTAAAAACCAATGTCACTCATCAGATGACAAAACATTTGTAGGTGTGATAGCATTCTCTGTTGCTGAGGCTAAGAGAAATAAGCACTACCACATTCCTCCTGGGAGAATAAAATTATACAAACCCTATAGACAGCAATTTGGCAATGCCCATCAAAATTTAAAATTAATTATCTTTTGATGTAGAAAGTAGAAAATTTTAAATGAATTATCTTTTGATGTAGAAAGTCCACACTTCTGGACTTGTAGCCTAAAAATTCACCTATGCATGTATGACTTTTCATCTGTACGGGATTATTCAATGCAGCATTGTTTATAGTAGCAAGTGGTTAGAGACAACCTAAGTGTTGCTCTCTCAGGGCTAATCTTGACACATATACAAAATTTGTTGTTAAGGGGAAAAAAGGAAAGTTATAAAGCTGCCTTTGTGTAAGAAAGAGGGGAGGAATATGTATTTATATTAGTATTTGCACATAGCTACCTAACAAAGTAGTGAGAGGATTCCATAAAACTAGTAAATAGTGGTTACATACAGTGGATACATGAGGGATATGGAGGATAACAAGCTGAATGGACACATGTGAGTGTTAAGACTTCTCAGTGTACAATCTCTTAGACCTTTGAACCAAATGAATGTATTAATATTACTTATTCAAAAATGATTAAATTAAACTTTTAGGCATTTTGCTATCTAGTCCAGGAAGCAGTTTCAGATATTCATGTAGTTCTCTCTATCCCTTCACATTCAACATTTTTCCGTTGTTTCACTTACTAATATCTTACCTCCTCATTAGCACATTACAATGTGGTTTCTGCCCCATTAGGTAACCAAATTTCTGTCATGTCAGGTCCCCAGTGACTTCCTTATTTCTAAATGTGATGAATATTGATTCTTCAGTCCTTCTGTTGCCTAATATCTCTGCAACATTTGACAAGCTGCTTCCTTTCTCATGCATCCTCTTCCCGTGACTTCCATGTTTCCACACAATTCTAGCTTCTCTCCCATCTCCCTGGATTCCCTTATCTTTTCTTTTTCTCTTCTCCATTACCTTCTCATCATCTCCCTCCTTTACCCAAACATTAACTACTGAATTTCTCCAACACTCTGCTATAAAACTCTCCTTGCCCAAACCTAAGACATTTCACACAGAGCTACAGATTCCATTGATAACAGCAATCTTCACGTTTATATTTTCAGAACCTTCAGGACTGAGGCATTCATTCCCTGGCGGCTCCCTCTGGCCAAGAGCAATATGTAGAGGCAGGCTCAGCTGTTGAGCTTCTCTCAGAAAAAACTTCTGGCAGATGTGGAAGGGAAATCTGGAAAGAGTACCACAACCTCCACAAGTGTATGTATTGTGAATATTTTCATCCATTATGTGATTTGCCTTTTCATTTTCTTTTCAAACTCTTGATGAATGGATATTTTAAATTATTTTATTGTTGTTAGAAATCACTTTGTTAATATTACACTTAAAGTCATATTGCTTTTTAAGAAAATTACTCTTATTTTTCTTCACATTGTACTTAGAATCTGTAGTATCATTTTTTTTTTAATTATACTTTAAGTTGTAGGGTACATGTGCACAACGTGCAGATTTGTTACATAGGTATATATGTGCCATGTTGGTTTGCTGCACCCATAAACTCGTCATTTACATTAGGTATTCCTCCTAATGCTATGCCTCCTCCAGCCCCCCACCCCACTACAAGCCCCAGAGTGTGATGTTCCTCACCCTTTGTCCAAGCAAGTGTTCTCATTGTTCAGTTTCCACCTATGAGTGAGAACATGCAGTGCTTGGTTTTCTGTCCTTGTGACACTTTGCTGAGAATGATAGTTTCCAGCGTCATCCATGTCCCTACAAAGGACATGAACTCATTCTTTTTTATGGCTTCTTAGTATTCCATGGTGTATATGTGCCACATTTTCTTTATCCAGTCCATCACTGATGGACATTTGGGATGGTTCCAAGACTTTGCTATTGTGAATAGTGCCACAATAAACATATGTGTGCTTATGTCTTTATAGTAGAATGACCTATAATCCTTTGGACATATAGCCAGTAATGGGATTGCTGGGTCAAATGGTAATTCTAGTTCTAGATCCTTGAGGAATCTCCACACTGTCTTCCACCATAGTTGAACTAATTTACACTCCCACCAACAGTGTAAAAGCTTTCTTATTTCTCCACATCCTCTCCAGCATTTGTTGTTTCCTGACTTTTTTTTTTTTTTTTTTTTTTTTTTTTTTTTTATTATACTTTAAGTTCTAGGGTACATGTGCATAACGTGCAGGTTTGTTACATATGTAAACTTATGCCATGTTGGTGTGCTGCACCCATCAACTCGTCAGCACCCATCAATTCATCATTTATATCATGTATAACTCCCCAATGCAAGCCCTCCCTCCTCCCCCCTCCCCCCTCCCCATGATAGACCCCAGTGTGTGATGTTCCCCTTCCCGAGTCCAAGTGATCTCATTGTTCAGTTCCCACCTATGAGTGAGAACATGCGGTGTTTGGTTTTCTCTTCTTGTGATAGTTTGCTAAGAATGATGGTTTCCAGCTGCATCCATGTCCCTACAAAGGACGCAAACTCATCCTTTTTTATGGCTGCATAGTATTCCATGGTGTATATGTGCCACATTTTCTTAATCCAGTCTGTCACAGATGGACATTTGGGTTGATTCCAAGTCTTTGCTATTGTGAATAGTGCCGCAATAAACATACGTGTACATGTGTCTTTGTAGTAGACTAATTTATAATCCTTTGGGTATATACCCAGTAGTGGGATGGCTGGGTCATATGGTACATCTAGTTCTAGATCCTTGAGGAATTGCCATACTGTTTTCCATAATGGTTGAACTAGTTTACAATCCCACCAACAGTGTAAAAGTGTTCCTATTTCTCCACATCCTCTCCAACACCTGTTGTTTCCTGACTTCTTAATGATTGCCATTCTAACTGGTGTGAGATGGTATCTCATTGTGGTTTTGATTTGCATTTCTCTGATGGCCAGTGATGATGAGCATTTTTTCATGTGTCTGTTGGCTGTATGAATATCTTCTTTTGAGAAATGTCTGTTCATATCCTTTCCCCACTTTTTGATGGGGTTGTTTGTTTTTTTCTCGTATATTTGTTTGAGTTCTTTGTAGATTCTGGATATTAGCCCTTTGTCAGATGAGTAGGTTGCAAAAATTTTCTCCCATTCTGTAGGTTGCCTGTTCACTCTGATGGTAGTTTCTTTTGCTGTGCAAAAGCTCTTTAGTTTAATTAGATCCCATTTGTCAATTTTTGCTTTTGCTGCCGTTGCTTTTGGTGTTTTAGACATGAAGTCCTTGCCCATGCCTATGTCCTGAATGGTACTACCTAGATTTTCTTCTAGGGTTTTTATGGTATTAGGTCTAACATTTAAGTCTCTAATCCATCTTGAATTAATTTTCGTATAAGGGGTAAGGAAAGGATCCAGTTTCAGCTTTCTACTTATGGCTAGCCAATTTTCCCAGCACCATTTATTAAATAGGGAATCCTTTCCCCATTTCTTGTTTCTCTCAGGTTTGTCAAAGATCAGATGGCTGTAGATGTGCGGTATTATTTCTGAGGACTCTGTTCTGTTCCATTGGTCTATATCTCTGTTTTGGTACCAGTACCATGCTGTTTTGGTTACTGTAGCCTTGTAGTATAGTTTGAAGTCAGGTAGCGTGACGCCTCCAGCTTTGTCCTTTTGACTTAGGATTGTCTTGGCAATGCGGGCTCTTTTTTGGTTCCATATGAACTTTAAAGCAGTTTTTTCCAATTCTGTGAAGAAAGTCATTGGTAGCTTGATGGGGATGGCATTGAATCTATAAATAACCTTGGGGAGTATGGCCATTTTCACGATATTGATTCTTCCTATCCATGAGCATGGTATGTTCTTCCATTTGTTTGTGTCCTCTTTGATTTCACTGAGCAGTGGTTTGTAGTTCTCCTTGAAGAGGTCCTTTACATCCCTTGTAAGCTGGATTCCTAGGTATTTTATTCTCTTTGAAGCAATTGTGAATGGAAGTTCATTCCTGATTTGGCTCTCTGCTTGTCTGTTGCTGGTGTATAAGAATGCTTGTGATTTTTGCACATTAATTTTGTATCCTGAGACTTTGCTGAAGTTGCTTATCAGCTTAAGGAGATTTTGGGCTGAGACGATGGGGTTTTCTAAATATACAATCATGTCATCTGCAAACAGGGACAATTTGACTTCTTCTTTTCCTAACTGGATACCCTTGATTTCTTTCTCTTGCCTGATTGCCCTAGCCAGAACTTCCAACACTATGTTGAATAGGAGTGGTGAGAGAGGGCATCCCTGTCTTGTGCCAGTTTTCAAAGGGAATTTTTCCAGTTTTTGCCCATTCAGTATGATATTAGCTGTGGGTCTGTCATAAATAGCTCTTATTATTTTGAGGTACGTTCCATCAATACCGAATTTATTGAGCGTTTTTAGCATGAAGGGCTGTTGAATTTTGTCAAAAGCCTTTTCTGCATCTATTGAGACAATCATGTGGTTCTTGTCTTTGGTTCTGTTTATATGCTGGATTACGTTTATTGATTTGCGAATGTTGAACCAGCCTTGCATCCCAGGGATGAAGCCCACTTGATCATGGTGGATAAGCTTTTTGATGTGCTGCTGAATCCGGTTTGCCAGTATTTTATTGAGGATTTTTGCATCAATGTTCATCAGGGATATTGGTCTAAAATTCTCTTTTTTTGTTGTGTCTCTGCCAGGCTTTGGTATCAGGATGATGTTGGCCTCATAAAATGAGTTAGGGAGGATTCCCTCTTTTTCTATTGATTGGAATAGTTTCAGAAGGAATGGTACCAGCTCCTCCTTGTACCTCTGGTAGAATTCAGCTGTGAATCCATCTGGTCCTGGACTTTTTTTGGTGGGTAGGCTATTAATTGTTGCCTCAATTTCAGAGCCTGCTATTGGTCTATTCAGGGATTCAACTTCTTCCTGGTTTAGCCTTGGGAGAGTGTAAGTGTCCAGGAAATTATCCATTTCTTCTAGATTTTCTAGTTGATTTGCATAGAGGCGTTTATAGTATTCTCTGATGGTAGTTTGTATTTCTGTGGGGTCAGTGGTGATATCCCCTTTATCATTTTTTATTGCATCTATTTGATTCCTCTCTCTTTTTTTCTTTATTAGCCTTGCTAGCGGTCTGTCAATTTTGTTGATCTTTTCAAAAAACCAACTCCTGGATTCATTGATTTTTTGGAGGGTTTTTTGTGTCTCTATCTCCTTCAGTTCTGCTCTGATCTTAGTTATTTCTTGCCTTCTGCTAGCTTTTGAATGTGATTGCTCTTGCCTCTCTAGTTCTTTTAATTGTGATGTTAGAGTGTCAATTTTAGATCTTTCCTGTTTTCTCTTGTGGGCATTTAGTGCTATAAATTTCCCTCTACACACTGCTTTAAATGTGTCCCAGAGATTCTGGTATGTTGTATCTTTGTTCTCATTGGTTTCAAAGAACATCTTTATTTCCGCTTTCATTTCGTTATGTACCCAGTAGTCATTCAGGAGCAGGTTGTTCAGTTTCCATGTAGTTGAGCGGTTTTGATTGAGTTTCTTAGTCCTGAGTTCTAGTTTGATTGCACTGTGGTCTGAGAGACAGTTTGTTATAATTTCTGTTCTTTTACATTTGCTGAGGAGTACTTTACTTCCAATTATGTGGTCAATTTTGGAATAAGTGCAATGTGGTGCTGAGAAGAATGTATATTCTGTTGATTTGGGGTGGAGAGTTCTATAGATGTCTATTAGGTCCGCTTGGTGCAGAGATGAGTTCAATTCCTGGATATCCTTGTTAACTTTCTGTCTCGTTGATCTGTCTAATGTTGACAGCGGAGTGTTGAAGTCTCCCATTATTATTGTATGGGAGTCTAAGTCTCTTTGTAAGTCTCTAAGGACTTGCTTTATGAATCTGGGTGCTCCTGTATTGGGTGCATATATATTTAGGAGAGTTAGCTCTTCCTGTTGAATTGATCCCTTTACCATTATGTAATGGCCTTCTTTGTCTCTTTTGATCTTTGATGGTTTAAAGTCTGTTTTATCAGAG
Organism: Rhinopithecus roxellana; assembly: GCF_007565055.1. Lineage (NCBI taxonomy): Eukaryota > Metazoa > Chordata > Mammalia > Primates > Cercopithecidae > Rhinopithecus > Rhinopithecus roxellana. Next base: position 23,386 of record NW_022143324.1, read on the forward strand.
ACTAGGATTGCAACCCCTGCTTTTTTTTGTTCTCCATTTTCTTGGTAGATCTTCCTCCATCCCTTTATTTTGAGCCTATGTATGTCTCTGCATGTGAGATGGGTCTCCTGAATACAGCAGACTGATGGGTCTTGACTCTTTATCCAGTTTGCCAGTCTGTGTCTTTTAATTGGAGCATTTAGTCCATTAACATTTAAGGTTAATATTGTTATGTGTGAACTTGATCCTGCCATTATGATATTAACTGGTTATTTTGCTCGTTAGTTGATGCAGTTTCTTCCTAGCCTCGATGGTCTTTACATTTTGCCAAGTTTTTGTGATGGCTGGTACCGGTTGTTCCTTTCCATGTTTAGGGCTTCCTTCAGGGTCTCTTGTAAGGCAGGCCTAGTGGTGACAAAATCTCTAAGCATTTGCTTATCTGTAAAGGATTTTATTTCTCCTTCACTTATGAAACTTAGTTTGGCTGGATATGAAATTCTGGGTTTAAAATTCTTTTCTTTAAGAACGTTGAATATTGGCCCCCACTCTCTTCTGGCTTGTAGAGTTTCTGCTGAGAGATCTGCTGTTAGTCTGATGGGCTTCCCTTTGTGGGTGACCCGACCTTTCTCTCTGGCTGCCCTTAAGATTTTTTCCTTCATTTCAACTTTGGTGAATCTGGCAATTATGTGTCTTGGAGTTGCTCTTCTGGAGGAGTATCTTTGTGGCGTTCTCTGTATTTCCTGAATTTGAATGTTGGCCTGCCCTACTAGGTTGGGGAAGTTCTCCTGGATGATATCCTGAAGAGTGTTTTCCAACTTGGTTCAATTTTCCCCCTCACTTTCAGGCACCCCAATCAGACGTAGATTTGGTCTTTTTACGTAATCCCATACTTCTTGCAGGCTTTGCTCATTTCTTTTTCTTCTTTTTTCTTTTGGTTTCTCTTCTCGCTTCATTTCATTCATTTGATCTTCAATCGCTGATACTCTTTCTTCCAGTTGATCGAGTCGGTTACTGAAGCTTGTGCATTTGTCACGTATTTCTCGTGTCATGGTTTTCATCTCTGTCATTTCGTTTATGATCTTCTCTGCATTAATGAGTCTAGCTGTCAATTCTTCCACTCTTTTTTCAAGATTTTTAGTTTCTTTGCGCTGGGTACGTAATTCCTCCTTTAGCTCTGATAAGTTTGATGGACTGAAGCCTTCTTCTCTCCTCTCGTCCAAGTCATTCTCTGACCAGCTTTGATCCGTTGCTGGTGATGGGCTGCGCTCCTTTGCAGGGGGAGATGCACTCTTATTTTTTGAATTTCCAGCTTTTCTGCCCTGCTTCTTCCCCATCTTTGTGGTTTTATCTGTCTCTGGTCTTTGATGGTGGTGACGAACTGATGGGGTTTTGGTATAGGTGTCCTTCCTGTTTGATAGTTTTCCTTCTGACAGTCAGAAGGACTCTCTGTTGGTCTGTTGGAGATTGCTTGAGGTCCACTCCAGACCCTGTTTGCCTGGGTATCAGCAGCAGAGGTTGCCGAAGATAGAATATTGCTGAACAGCGAGTGTACCTGTCTGATTCTTCCTTTGGAAGTGTCCTCTCAGGGGTGTACTCCACCCTGTGAGGTGTGGGGTGTCAGACTGCCCCTAGTGGGGGATTTCTCCCAGCTAGGCTACTCAGGGGTCAGGGACACACCTGAGCAGGCAGTCTGTCCGTTCTCAGATCTCAACCTCCGCGTTGGGAGATCCGCGGCTCTCCCCAAAGCTGTCAGACAGAGTCGTTCGCGTCTGCACCGGCTCCCGCTACTTCCCCTGTTGGTCTTCAGCTGTGCGCTGTCCCCAGAGGTGGAGACTACAGAGACAGGCAGGCTTCCTTGAGCTGCTGTGAGCTCCACCCAGTTCGAGCTTCCCAGCGGCTTTGTTTACCTACTTAAGCCTCAGCAATGGCGGGCGCCCCTCCCCCAGCCTCGCTGCTGCCTTGCGGATAGATCGCGGCAGACTGCTGTGTTAGCAGTGAGGGAGGCTTCGTGGGCGTGGGACCCTCCCGGCCAGGTGTGGGATATATTCTCCTGGAATGCCTGTATGCTTACAGCGCAGTATTGGGGTGGGAGTTACCCGATTTTCCAGGTGTTGTGTGTCTCAGTTCCCCTGGCTAGGAAAACGGATCCCCTTCCCCCTTGCGCTTCCAGGTGAGGCGATGCCTCGCCCTGCTTCAGCTCTCGCTGGTCAGGCTGCAGCAGCTGACCAGCACCGATTGTCCGGCACTCCCTAGTGAGATGACCCCAGTACCTCAGTTGAAAATGCAGAAATCACCGGTCTTCTGTGTCGCTCGCGCTGGGAGTTGGAGACTGGAGTTGTTCCTATTCGGCCATCTTCAATTCGATATTTTATACATATATATATGATATCTATTATGTCTATATTTTATACCTGTATCTATTATAACTATTATGTCTATATTTTATAACTATATCTCTTATATCTATTATGTATATATTTTATACCTATATTTTTTATGTCCATATTTTATACCTCTATATATTGTATTATATCTATATTTTATATGTATGTCCATTATGTCTATATTTTATAACTATATCTATTATATCGATGATCTCTATATTTCATACCTATATGTATTATATCTTTTATGTCTATATTTTATCCCTATATCTATTATATCTATTATGTCTACACTTTATACCTTTGTCTATTATAACACTTATGTGCATATTTTATACCTATATCTATTATATCTATTATGTTTGTATTCTTTACCTATATCTATTCTGTCTATATTTTATACCTATATATATTATATCTATTATGTCTATATTTGATACGTACCTCTGTAATATATATTATGTCTATATTTTATACCTATATCTGTTATACCTATTATGTCTATATTTTCTACCTATATCTATTATATCTATTATGTCTACATTTTCTACCTATCTCTATTATATCTGTGATGTCCATATTTTATACGTATATCTATCATATCTGTCATGTCTATATTTTATACCTATATCTATTATATCACTTATGTCTATATTTTATACCTATATTTAATATATCTATTATGTCTATATTTTTTACCTTTATCTATTATATCTATAATGTCTATATTTTATACCTATATCTATTTTATCTATTATGTATATATTTTATTCCTATATCTATTATATCTATTATGTCTATATTTTATACCTTTATCTATTATATCTATTATATCTGTTTTTTATACCTATATCTATTATATGTTTATTTTTTACCTATATCTATATCTATTGTGTCTACATTTCATATCTATATCTGTTATATCTATATTTTATACCTGTAACTATTATATCTATATTTTATACGTATATCTATTATATCTACTATATTGATATTTTATACGTATATCTATTATATCTACTATGTCTACCTATTATATTACCATATATATTTATTATGTTTATATTTCATACCTATGTGTATTATGTCCACTATGATTATGTTTTATAACTCCATCTATTATAACTCTTATGTCTTTGTTTTATACCTATATCTATTATATCAATTATGACTAAATTTTATACCTAAATATTATGTCTATATTTTATAACTATATCTATTATATCTATTATATCTATATTTTATAACTATATCTATTATATCTATTATGTCTATATTTTATACCTATATCTATTATATCTATTATGTCTATATTTTATGCTATATCTATCATATCTATTATGTCTATATTTTATACCTATATCTATTATATCTATTATGTCTAAATATTATACCTATATCTATTATGTCTATATTTTATTCCTATATCTATTATAACTATTATGTCTCTATTTTATCATTATATATTATGTGTATATTTTACACCTATATCTCTTATATCTATTATGTCTATATTTTATGCCTATATCTATTATATCCACTATATCTATATTTTATACCTATATCTATTATATCTGTGTTTGATACCTATATCCATTATATCTATTATATCTATGTTTTATACATATATCTATCATATCTATTATGTCTATATTTTATGCCCATATCTATTATATCTATTATATCTATGATTTATACTTATATCTATTATAACCATATTTTATACCTTTATCCATTATATTTTTTACTTATATCTATTATATCTATTATATTTATATTTTATAATTATATCTATTATATCTATATTTTATACCTATATCTATAATATCTGTTGTCTATATTTTTTACCTGTATCTATCTATTTTTATTCATATATGTATTATATCTATTATATCTATATTTTGTAACTATATCTATTATATCTATACTTTGTACCTGTATCTATTATATCTATTAGGTCTATATTTTATACCTATATCTTTTACATCTATTATGTCTACATTTTATACCTGTATCTACTATATCTATTATTTTTATATTTTATAATTATATCTATTATATCTATTTTTTATACCTGTATCTATTATATCTATTATATCTATATTTTATATCTATATCTATTATACTTATATTTTATAACTATTTCTATTATATCTATTATGTCTATATTTTATAGCTATATCTAATACATCTATATTTTACACCTGTATCTATTATATCTATTTTGTCTATATTTTATATCTATGTCTATTATATCTATTCTGTCTTTATTTTTTACCTTTATCTATTATATCTATTATATCTATATTTTATACCTGTATCTATCATATATATTATGTCTATATTTTATACCTGTATCTATTATATCTCTATTTTATACCTATCTCTATTATGTCTACATTTTATACCTATATCTATTATGTCTTTTATGTCTATAGTTTACCCCTGTATCTATTATAACTTTTATGTCAGTATTTTACAACTATACCTATTATGTCTATACTTTATACCTATATCTATTATAGCTTTTATCTCTATATTGTATAACTATATCTGTTGTATCTATTCTGTCTATGTTTTATACCTGTATCTATTATGTCTATATTTTATACCTATATCTATTATATCTATTATATCTATATTTTTTACCAAAATCTATTATGTCTATAATGTATGCCTATTTCTATTATATGTATTATGTCTATATTTTTTACCTATACCAATTATACCTATTATGTCTATAATTTATACCTATATCTATTATATCTATTATGTGTATATTTCATACCTATATCTATTATATCTATTATGTCTATATTTAATACCTATATCTATTATAACTATGATGTCTATATTTATACCTATATCTATTATGTCTGTATTTTATACCTATATCTATTATATCTTTTATGTCTGTATTTTATACCTATATCTATTATATCTATTATGTCTATATTTTATCCCTCTATCTATTAAATCTATTATGTCTATATTTTATAACTCTATCAATTATATTTATTATGTCTATATTTTACACCTCTATCTATTATATCTATTATGCCTATATTTTATACCTATATCTATTACATCTATTAGGTCTATATTTTATATCTATATCTATTATGTCTATTATGTCGATATTTTATACCTATATTTATTATATCTATTATGTCTATATTTTATACCTATGTCTATTAAGTCTATACTGTATACCTATATTTATTATATCTATTATGTCTATATTTTATACCTATATCAATTATGTCTTTATTTTATACCTGTATCTATTGTGTCTATATTTATACCTATATCTATTATGTCTATGTTTTATACCTACACCTATTGCATCTATTATGTCTATATTTTATACCTATATCTATTATATCCATTATGTCTATATTTTATACCTATCTGTATTATATCTATTATATCTATATTTTATACCTATATCTACTATATCTATTATTTCTATATTTTGTACCTATATCTATTATGTCTATATTGTATATCTATATCTATTATATCTATTATATCTATATTTTATACCCATATCTATTATTTCTATTATGTCTATATTTTATACCTATATCTATCAAATCTATTATGTCTCAATTTTATACCGATATATATTATATCTATTATGTCTATATTTTATACCTATATCTATTATATCTCTTATGTCTATATTTTATAACTATATCTCTTATATTTGTTATGTTTATATTTTATACCCATATCTATTATGTCTATATTTTATACCTATATCTATTATATCTATTAAGTCTATATTTTACACCTATATCTATTATAACCATATTTTATACCTATATTTCTTATATCTATATTTAATACCTATATCTACTATATCTATTAGATTTATACTTTATAATTATATCTATTATATCTATCTTTTATACCTATATCTATTATATATATTATATCTATATTTTATGACTATATCAATTATATCTATATTTTATACATATATCTATTATATCTATTATATCTGTATTTTATAACTATATCTATTATATCTATATTTTATACCTTTATCTATTATATCTATTATGTCTATATTTTATACCTATATCTATCAAATCTATTATGTCTCTATTTTATAACTATATTTCTTATATCTAATATGTGTATATTTTATACCTACATCTATTATATCTATTATGTCTACATTGTATACCTATATCTCTTGAATATATTATGTCTATATTTTATACCTATATCTATTATATCTATTGTGTCTCTACTTTATACCTATATCTATTATGTCTATAATTTATGCCAATATCTATAATATCCATTATTTCTATATATTATATCTTTATCTTTTATATCTGTTATGTCTATATTTTATTCCTATATCTATTATATCTATTATGTCTATATTTTATACCTATATCTATTATATCCACTATATCTACATTTTATACCTATATCTATTATATCTATATTTGATACCTATATCCATTATATCTATATCTATGTTACCAATATCTGTTATATCTATTAAGTCTAAATATTATACTATATCTATTATGTCTATATTTTATACCTATATCTACTATGGCCATTATGTGTATATTTTATACCTATATCTATTATGTCTATTAAATCTATTATATCTATATTTTATACCTATGTCTATTATATCTATTGAATCTATATTTTACACCTATTCCTATTATAACTATATTTTCTATATTTTATACGTATATCTATTATATCATTTATGCCTATATTTTATACCTATTTCTATTACATCAATTATGCCTACGTTTTATACCTATATCTATTATATCTCTTATTTCTATATTTAATACCGATATCTTTTTTGTCTATATTTTATACCTATATCTATTATTTCTACTGTGTCTATATTTTATACCTGTATCTATTATATCTACTATGTCTATATTTTATACCTATATCTAGTATATCTATTATGTCTATATTTTATACCCGTAACTATTTTGTCTATATTTTATACCTATATCTATTATATCTAATATGTCTCTATTTTATACCTATATCTATTATATCTATATTTTATACCTGTATCTATTATATGTATTACATCGATACTTTATACCTATATTATTCTATCTATTATATCTGTATTTTATGCCAATATCTATTATATCGATTATATCTATTATTTATATATTTTATACCTATGTCTATAATATCTATTATATCTATATTTTATTCCTATATCTATTATATCTATTGTATCTATATTTTATAACTACGTCTATTGTATCTATTATGTCTATATTTTATAACTATATCTATTATGTCTATATTTTAGACCTATATCTATTATATATAGTGTCTATATTTTATGCCTATATCTATTATGTTTATATTTTATAACTATACCTATTATATCTATTATGTCTATATTTTATACCAATATGTATTATATCTATATTTTGTACCTATATCTATTATATTTATTATGTCTATATTTTAGACCTATATTTATTATATCTATTATGTCTATATTTTATACCTATATATATTATGTCTATATTTTATACCTATATGGATTATATCTATTATGTCTATATTTTGTACCTATATCTATTATGTCTATTATGTCTATGTTTTCTACCTATGTTTTATCTATAATGTCTACATTTTATACCTATATCTATTATGTCTATATTTTATACGTATATCTATTATATCTGTTAGGTGTATATTTTACACCTATATCTCTTTTATTTATATTTTATACCTATATCTATTATATCTATTATGTCTATGCTTTATACCTATATCTATTATATCTATTATATCTCTATATTATACCTATAGCTATTATATATATATTTTATACCTATGTCTATGATATCTATAATATCTATATATTATATCTATATCTATTATATCTATTATGTCTATATTTTATACCTATATCTATTATATCTATTATGTCTATATTTTATACCTATATCTCTTATATCTATTTTGTCTGTATTTCATACGTATGTCTATTATGTCTATATTTTATATTTACATCTATTATATCTATTATGTCTGTATTTTATACCTATATCTATTATATCTCTTACGTCGGTATTTTATACCTATAGATATTATATCTTTTATGTCTATATTTTATACCTATATCTATTATATCTATTATGTCTATATCTTATAACTATATCTATTATATCTTTTATGTCTTTATTTAAAAACTATACCTAATATATCAATTATGTCTATATTTCATGCCCATATCTATTATAACAATTATGTATATATTTGAACATATATCTATTATGTCTATATTTTATTCCTATATCTATTATACTTATGTCTATATTTGATACCTATATCTATTATATCTATTATGTCTATATTTTATACCGATTTCTATTATATCTATTATATCTATATTTAATACCTATATCTATTATGTCTGTATTTTATACCTATATCTAATATATCTATTATGTCTAAATATCATTCCTAAATCTATTATATCAAATATGTCTATATTTTATACCTATGTCTATTATATCTATTATGTCTATATTTTCTAGCTATTTCTATTATATCTAATATGCTTATATTTTATACCTATATCTATTATGTCTATATTTTATATCTATATCTATTATATCTATTATGTCTATAATTTATACCTCTATCTATTATATCTATTATGTCTATATTTCATACCTACATCTATTATATCTATTATGTCTATATCTTATACATATATATTTATTATACCTATTATGTCTATATTTTATACCTATAGTTATTATATTTATTTTGTGTATTTTTTAAACCTATTTCAATTATGTCTGTGTTTTATTCCTATATCTATTATGTCTGTATTTTACACCTATATCTATTATATCTATTATGTCTTTACTATATACCTATATCTATTACATCTATTATGTCTGTATCTTATACATATATCTATTGTATCTATTATGTGTATTTTTATACCTATATCTATTATGTCTGTATTTCATACCTACATTTTTATACCACTTATGTCTATATTTCATACCTATATCTGTTATATTTATATTTTCTGTGTTTTATACATATATCGATTATGTGTATATTTTATACTTATATCTATTATATCTATTATGTCTGTTTTTTATACCCATATCTATTATATCTACTATGTCTATATTTTATAACTATGCATATTATATCTTTTATGTGTATATTTTATACCTTTATCTATTATATCTATTATGTCTCTATTTTAAACCTATATCTATTATATCTATTATTTGTATATTTCATACCCATATCTATTATAACCATTATGTCTATATTTTGTACCTCTATCTATTATGTCTATATTTTTTACCTATATCTATTATAATTATCATGTCTATATTTGATACCTATATCTATTATACCTATTGTGTCTATATTTTATACCTATTTCTATTATATCTATTATGTCTATATTTTATACCTATATCTATTATATCTACTATGTCTATATTTTACACCTGTAATTATTATATCTATTACGTCTATATTTTATACCCATCTCTATTATATCTATTATGTTTATATTTTATACCTATATCTATTATGTCTGTATTTTATACCTATATCTATTAAATCTATTATGTGTCTATTTTTTACCTATATCTATTATGTCTATATTTCATACCTATATTTTTATACCAGTTATGTCTAGATTTTATACCTATATCTATTATATCTATTATGTCTATATTTAATACCGATATCTATTATGTCTATATTTATACCTATATCAATTATATCTACTCTGTGTATATTTTATTACTATATGTATTATATCTAATATGTCTATATTTTATACCTATATCTATTATATCTATTATGTCTATATTTCATACCTATATCTATTATAGCTCTTATGTCTATATTTAATACCTATATCTATTATATCTACTATGTCTATATTTTATAACTATATGTATTATATCGATTATGTCTATATTTTATACCTATATCTATTATATCTATTATGTTTATATTTTATATCTATATCTATTATGTCTGTATTTTATACATATAACTATTATGTCTATATTTTATACCTATATCTATTATGTCTACATTTTATACCTATATGTATTATATCTATTATGTCTGTATTTTATGCCTATATCTATTATTTCTATTATGTCTATATTTTATACCTCTATTATATCTATTATGTCTATATTTTATACCTATATCTATTGTATCTATTATGTATATATTTTATACATATATCTATTATATCTATTATGTCTATATTTTATACCTATATCTCTTACATCTATTTTGTCTATACTTTATACCTATTTCAGTTATGTCTGTATTTTCTTCCTATATCTACTATATCTACTATGTCTGTATTTTATAGCTATATCTATTATATCTATTATATCTATATTTTATACCTATATCTATTATATATATTATGTCTATATCTTATACATATATCTGTTATATCAATTATGTGTATATTTCATACCTATATCGATTGTGTCTATATTTCATACCTGCATTTTTATACCAGTTATGTCTATATTATATACCTATATCTATTATATCTATTAAGTCTATATTTTATACCGATATCTATAATGTCTATATTTTATACCAATATCTATTATATCTACTCTGTCTATATTTTATACCTATATCTATTATGTCTATTATGTCTATAATTTATACCTATATCTATTATATCCACTCTGTCTATATTTTATACCTATATCTATTATGCCTATTATGTCCATATTTTATACCGATATCTATTATATCTATCATATCAATGTTTTATCCCTGTATCCATTAAATCTATTATGTCTATATTTTATACCTATATCTATTATGTCTATATTTTATACCTATCTATTATATCTATTATGTCTATAATTTATACCTGTATCTATTATATCTACTCTGTCTGTATTTTATAGCTTTATCTATTATGTCTACTATGTCTTTATTTTAAACTTATACCTATTATATCTATTATGTCTATATTTCATACCTATATCTATACTACCCATTATGACTGTACTTTGTACCTATATCCATTATGTCAATATTTGATACCTATATCTATTATAATTATAATGTCTATATTTGATACCTATATCTATTACATCGATAATGTCTATATCTTATACATATATCTATTATATCTATTATGTCTATATTTTATACCTATATCTATTATACCTATTATGTCTATATCTTTTACATATATCTATTATATCTATTATGTGTATATTTTATACCTATATCTATTATGTCTATATTTCATACCTATATTTTTATACCAGTTATGTCTATATTTTATACCTATATCTATTATATCTACTCTGTGTATATTTCATACCTATATCTATTACATCTATTTGGTCTTTATTTTATACCTATATCTATTATGTCTATATTTTATACCTATATCTATTATAATTGGTATGTCTATATTTGATACCTATATCTACTATATGAATTATGTCTATATTTTATACCTATTTCTATTATATCTATTATGTCTATATTTTATACCTATATCTATTACGTCTATATTTTATACCCATCTCTATTATATCTATTATGTTTATATTTTATATCTATATCTATTATATCTATGTCTATATTTTATACCTATATCTATTATGTCTGTATATTATACCGATATCTATTATGTCTATATCTTATATGTATATCTATTATATGTATTATTTCTATATTTGATACCTATATATTTTATATCTATTTTGTCTATATTTTATACCTATTTCAATTATGTCTGTATTTTATTCTTATATCTATTACATCTATTATGTCTGTATTTTATACGTATAACTATTAAAATTGTTATGTCTATATTTTATACCTATATCTGCTATATCTTCTCTGTCTATATTTTACACCTATATCTATTACATCTATTATGTCTATAATTTATACCTATATCTATTATATCTACTCTGTCTATATTTTATACCTATATCTATTAGGTCTATTATGTCCATATTTTATACCTATATCTATTATATGTAACATATCAATGTTTTATACCTATATCTATTAAATCTATTATGTCTATATTTTATACCTATATCTATTATATCTATTATGTCTATATTTTATACCTATATCTATTATATCGATCATGACAATATCTTATACATATATCTATTATTTCTATTATGTCTACATTTTATACCTATATCTATTATATCTATTATGTCTATATCTTATACATATATCTATTATATCTATTATGTCTATATTTTATACCTATACCTGTTATATCTATTATGTCTATATTTCATACCAATATCTATTATAACCGTTATGTCTATATTTTATACTTATATATATATTATGTGCATATTTTATACCTATATCTATTATAAATATTATATCTATATCTATTTTATCTATTATGTGTATACTTTATACCTATATCTATTATATCTATTATGTGTAAATATTATACCTATATCTATTATGTCTATATTTTATACCTATATCTATTATAAAAATTATGTCTATATTTTATATCTATATCTATTATGTCTATGTTTTATACCTATATCTATTATATCTATTATGTCTATATTTTATACCTATATATATTATATCCCCAATATCTGTTTTATACCTATAACCATTATATCTATATTTGATACCTATATCCATTATATCTCTATTTTATACCTATATCTATTCTATATATTATGTCTTTATTTTATACCTATATTATATCTACAATGTCCACATTTTATAGCTATATCTATTGTGACTATATTTTATACGTATATCTCTTATATCTGTTATGTCTGTATTTTATACCTATATCTATTTTATTTATATTTTATACCCATATCTTTTATATCGATTATGTCTATATTTTACACCTGTATCTTTTATACCTATTATATCTGCATTTTAAACCTATAGCTATTATATCAATTATGTCTACATTTTATAAATATATATATGATATCTGCTCTGTCTACATTTTATACCTATATCTGTTATATCTATTATGTCTATATTTTATACGTATATCTATTATACCTATTATGTCTAGATTTTATACCTATATGTATTATATCCATTATGTCTAGATTTTATACCTATATCTATTATATCGATTATGTTTATTTTATGCCTATATCTATTATATCTACTATGTCTATATTTTATACCTATATCTATTATATCTATTATGCCTATATTTTATACCTATATCTATTATGTCTGTATTTTATACCTATATCTATTATGTCTATATTTTGTACCTATATCTATTATATCTATTATGTCTATATCTTATACATATATCTATTATATCTATTATGTCTATATTTGATACCAATACCTATTATATCTCTTATGTCTATATTTCATACCTATATCTATTATAACCATAATATCTATAATTTATACCTATATCTATTATGTCTATGTTTTATACCTATATCTATTATAATTATTATGTCTATATTTGATACCTATATCGATTATATCTATTATGTCTATATTTTATAACTATTTCTATTATATTTATTATGTATATATTTTATACCTATATCTACTATGTCTATATTTTATACCTATATCTATTATATCTATTATGTCTATATTTTATAGCTATACCTATTATGTCTATATTTTATACGTATATCTAGTATATCTATTATGTCTATATTTTATACCTATATCTATTATATCTATGTCTATATTCTATAACTATATCTATTAAATCTATTATGTCTATATTTTATACCCTTATCTATTATACCTCTTATGTCTATATATTATACCTGTATCTATTATATTTATATATATTATTGTGTCTATACTTTATACCTATATCTATTATCTCTATATTTTATACCTATATCTATTGTATCTACTATGTCTATATTTTATACCTATTTCTATTATATCTATTATGTCTATATTTTATACCTATATCTATTATGTCTATATTTTATACCAATATCTATTATATCTATTATGTCTATATTTTACACCTATATCTACTATATCTATTACGTCTAAATTTTATACATATATCTACTAAATCTACTATGTCTATATTTTACACCTATATCTATTATATCTATTACGTCTATATTTTATACCCATCTCTATTATATCTATTATGTTTACATTTTATACCTATATCTATTATATTTATGTCTATATTTTATACCCATATCTATTTTGTCTATATTTTATACCTATATCTATTATGTCTATATTTTATACCTATATCTGTTTTATCTATTATGTCTATATTTTATACCTTTATCTATTATATATATTATATCTATATTTTATACCTATATCTATTAAATCTATTAAGTCTATATTTTATGTCAATATCTATTATGGCTATATTTTATACCTATAATTATTGTATCTAATGTGTCTATATTTTATACCTATATCTATTATGTCTATATTTTATATCTATATCTATTGTGTCTATATTTTATAAATGTAATAATTATATCTGTTTTATCTATATTTTATACCTATATCTATTATATCTAATATGTCTATATTTTATACCTATATCTATTATATCTATATTTTATAACTGTATCTATTATATGTATTACATATATACTTCATACCATAATATTCTATCTATTATATCTGTATTTGATGCCAATATCTATTATATCGATTATATCTCTTATATATATATTTTATACCTATGTCTATAATATCTATTATATCTATATTTTATAGCTATATCTACTATATCTATTGTATCTATATTTTATACCTATATCTATTATAACGATTATGTGTATATTTTATACCTATATCTATTATATGTAGTGTCTATATTTTATACCTATATCTATTATGTTTATATTTAATAACTATACCTATTATATCTATTATGTCTATATTTAATACCCATATGTATTATGTCTATATTTTATACCTATGTGGAATATATCTATTATGTCTATATTTTATATCTGTATCAATTATATCTATTATGTCTATATTGTATACCTATATCTATTGTAGGTATTATGTCTATATTTTATATCTATATCTATTGTATGTATTATGTCTATATTTTATACCTATATCTATTATGTTTATATTTTATACCAATGTCTATTATATCTATTATGTCTATATTTTATACCTATATCTATTATGTCTGTTATGTCTATATTTTATACCTATGTCTATTATATCTATATTTTACACCTATATCTATTATATCTATTATGTCTATATTTTATACCTGTATCAATTATGTCTATATTTTGTGCCTATATCTATTATATTTATTATGTCTATATTTTAGACATATATTTATTATATCTATTATGTCTATATTTTATACCTATATCTATTACGTCTATATTTTATACCGATATCTATTATATCGATCATGTCTATATTTTAGACCTATATTATATCTATAATGTCTACCTTTTATACCTGTATCTATTATGTGTATATGTTATACCCATATGGATTATATCTATTATGTCTATATTTTATGGCTATATCTATTATATCTATTATGTCTGTATTTTATACCTATATTATATCTATAATGTCTACATTTTATACCTATATCTATTATGTCTATATTTCATACCTACATTTTTATACCACTTATGTCTATATATTATACCTATACCTATTATATCTATTATGTCTACATTTTATTCCGATATCTATTATGTCTATATTTTATACCTATATCTACTATATCTACTCTGTCTATACTTTATACCTATATCTATTATATCTAATATGTCTATATTTTATACCTATAACTATTATATCTATTTTGTCTATATTTTATACCTATATCTGTTTTGTCTATATTTTATACCTATATCAATTATATCAATTATGTCTATATAATATACCTATATCTATTATATCTATTATGTCTACATTTTATACCGATATCTATTATGCCTGTATTTTATATCTATATCTAGTATATCTATTATGTCTATATCTTATACATATATCTATTATATCTATTATGTCTATATTTTATACCTATATATATTATAACTATTGTCTATATTTTATACCTATATCTTTAATATCTGTTATGTCTATATTTTATAACTATATCTATTATATCAATTATGTCCATATTTTATACCTATGTCTCTTATATCTAGTATGTCTATATTTTATATCTATATCTATTATATCTATTATGTCCATACTTTATACCAATGTCTATTATATCTACTATGTTTGTATTTTACACCTATATCTATTATAATCTATTATATCTATTACGTCTATATTTTATACCCATCTCTATTATATCTGTTATGTTTATATTTTATACCTATATCTATTATATCTATGTCTATATTTTATACCTATATCTATTATGTCTATATTTTATACCGATATCTATTATGTCTGTATTTTATACCTATATCTATTATACCTATTATGTCTATATTTTATACCTATATTTATTATGTCTATATTTTATACCCATATCTATTATATTTATTATGTCTATATTTTATACCTTTTTCTATTATATCTATCATGTCTAAAATTTATACCTATAATTATTATATCTTATATGTCTATATTTTATACCTTTATCTATTATGTCTATATTTTATCTCTATATCTATTATATCTATTATGTCTATATTTTATACCTATATCTATTGTATCCATTATGTCTATATCTTATACATATATCTATTATAAGTATTATGTCTGTTTTTCATACCTATACGTATTATATCTATTATGTCTATATTTTATACCTATATCTATTTTATCTATAATGTCTACATTTTATACCTATATCTGTTATATCTTTTATGTCTATATTTTATACCTATATCTTTTATATCCATTTTGTCTATATTTTATACCTTTTTCAATTATGTCTATATTTTATTCCTATATCTATTATATCTATTATGTCTATATTTTATACCTGTAACTATTATATCTATTATGTCTATATTTTATACCTATATCTATTATATCGATAATGTCTATATCTTATACAGATATTATATCTTTTATGTATATATTTTATACCTAAATCTATTATATCTATTATGTCTACATCTTATACATCTATCTATTATGTCTATTTTGTGTATACTTTATACCTATATCTGTTATGTCTATATTTCATACCTATATTTTTATACAAGTTATGTCTATATTTTATAACTGTATCTATTATAACTCTTATGTATATATTTTATTCCTATATCTATTATATCGATTATGTCTATATTTTATGCCTATATCTATTATATATATTATGTCTATATTTTATCGCAATATCTGTTATATCTATTTTGTCTGTATTTTATATGTATATCTATTATGTCTATATTTTATATTTATATCTATTATATTTATTATGTCTGTATTTAATACCTATATCTATTATATCTATTATGTCTATATTTTATACATATGCATATTATATCTTTTATGTCTATATTGTATACGTATATATTTATATCGATTATGTCTATATCTTATACATATATCTATTATATAGATTATGTCTGTATTTTATACCTATATCTATTTTATCTATTAAGTATATATGTTATACCTATATGTATTATATCGATTATGTCTATATGTCATACATATATCTATTATATCTATTATGTCTATATTTTATGCCTATATCTATTATATCTATTATGTCTATATTTCATACCTGTATCTATTATATCTACTATGTTTATATTTTACACCATATCTATTTTATCTATTACTTCTCTATTTTATACCAATCTCTATTATATCTATTATGTTTATATTTTATACCTATATCTATTATATCTATGTCTATGTTTAATACCTATATCTATTTTGTCTATATTTTATACCTATATTTATAATGTCTATATTTTATACCTATGTCTATTTTATCTATTATGTCTGTATTTTGTACCTGTATCTATTATATCTACTATGTCTATATTTCATACCTATAACTATTAAAACTATTATGTCATTATTTTATATCTGTATCTATTTTTTCTATATTTTATACATATATCTATTATAACTATTATGCCTATATTTTATACCTATAATTGTTATATCTATTATGTCTATATTTGATACCTATATCTATTATATCTATTATGTCCATATTTTATACCTATTTCTATTATAACTATTATGTCTATATTTAATACCTATATCTATTATGTCTATATTTTATACGTATATCTATTATATCTATTTTGTCTATATTTTATATCTATAACTATTATGTCTATATTTTATACCTATATCTGTTATTTGTATATTTTATACCTGTATTTATTATATCTATTATGTCTATATTTTATACCTATATCTATTGTATCTGTTATGTCTGTATTTTATACTGATATCTATTATGTCTATATTTTATATCTATATCTATGATATCTAATATGTCTATTTTTAGACCTATATCTATTATGTCTATATTTTATATCTATATCTATTATATCTGTTATGTCTATATTTTTTACCTGTATCTATTATATCTATTATGTTTATATTTTATACCTATATCTATTATATCTATTATGTCTGTCTTTTATAGCTATATCGATTATATCTATTATGACTATATTTTATACCTATATCTATTATATATATTATGTCTATATTTTATACCTATATCTGTTATATATATGTTGTCTGTGTTTTATACGTATATCTATTATGTCTATATTTTATACCTATATCTATTATGTCTGTATATTATACTCATATATATTATATCTACTATGTCTGTATTTTATACCTATACATATTATATCTCTTATGTCTATATTTTATACCTATATCTGTTATATCTATTATGTCTATATCTCATACCTATATCTATTATATCTATTAGGTCTTTATTTTAAACGTATACCTAATATATCTATTATGTCTATATTTCATACCTATATATATTATAACCGTTATGTCTATATTTCAACCTATATCTATTATGTCTATATTTTATACCTATATCTATTATAATTATTATGTCTATATTTTATACTTATATATATTATATCTATTATGTCTATATTTTATACCTATTTCTATTATATCTATTATGTCTTTATATAATGCCTATATCTATTATGTCTGTATTTTATACCTATATCTATTATGTCTATATTTTATATCTATAATCTATTATATCTATTATGTCTATATTTTATACCTATATCTTTTATATCTATTTTGTCTATATTTTATACCTATTTCAATTATGTCTATATTTTATTCCTATGTCTATTATATCTATTATGTCTATATTTTGTACCTATATCTATTATATCTATTATGTCTATATTTTATACCTGTATCTATTATATCTATTATATCTATATTTTATACCTATATCTATTGTATTTATTATGTTTGTATTTTATACCTTTATCTATTATGTCTATTATGTCTATATTTGATACCTATAACTATTATATCTATTTTGTCTATATTTTATACATATATCTATTATATATATTATGTCTATATTTCATACCTATGTCTGTTATATATATTGTATGTGTTTAATACGTAAATCTATTATGTCTATATTTTATACTTATATCTATTATATCTATTATGTCTGTATTTTATACCCATATATATTATATCTAATATGTCTATATTTTATACCTATACATAGTTTATCTTTTATGTCTATATTTTATACTTATATCTATTATATCTTTTATGTCTATATCTTATACCTATATCTACTATATCTATTATGTCTTTATTTTAAACCTATACCTATTATATCTATTATGTTTATATTTCATACCTATATCTATTATAACCATTATATCTAAATTTTGTACCTATATCTATTATGTCTATATCTTATACATATATCTATTATATCTATTATGTCTATATTTTATACCTATATTTATTATATTTATTTTGGTTATGTTTTATACCTATTTCAATTATGTCTGTATTTTATTCCTATATCTATTATATCTATTATGTCTGTATTTTACACCTATATCTATTATATCTATTATGTCTTTATTATATACCTATATCTATTATATCTATTATGTCTGTATCTTATACATATATATATTATATCTATTATGTGTATATTTTATACCTATATCTATTATGTCTATATTACATACCTACATTTTTATACCAGTTATGTCTATATTTTATACCTATATCTATTATATATGTCTATATTTTATACGTATATCTGTTATATCTATATTTTCTGTGTTTTATACTTATATCTATTATTTCTATGTTTTATACTTATATCTATTATATCTATTATGTCTGTATTTTATACCCATATCTGTTATATCTACTGTGTCTATATTTTATAAGTATACATATTATATCTTTTATGTCTATATTTTATACCTATATCTATTATATCTATTATGTCTTTATTTTAAACCTATATCTATTATATCTATTATGTCTATATTTCATACCCATATCTATTATAACCATTATGTCTATCTTTTGTACCTATATCTATTATGTCTATATTTTATACCTATATCTATTATAATTATGATGTCTACATTTCATACCTACATTTTTATAGCAGTTTTGTCTATATTTTATACCTATATATATTATATATATTATGTCTATATTCTATACCGATATCTATTATGTCTATATTTTCTACCTATATCTATTATATCTACTCTGACAATATTTTATACCTATATCTATTATATCTAATATGTCTATACATTAAACCTATATCTATTATGTCTATATTTTATATCTATATCTATTATATCTATTATGTCTATATTTTATACCTCTATCTATTATATCTATTATGTCTATATTTTATACCTATATCTATAGTATCTATTACGTATATATCTTATACATATATCTATTATATCTATTATGTCTATATTTTGTACCTATATCTTTTACATCTATTTTGTCTATATTTTATACCTATTTCAATTATGTCTGTATTTTATTCCTATAAATATTATATATATTATGTCTGTATTTTATACCTATATCTATTATATATATTATATCTATATTTTATACCTATATCTATTACATCTATTATGTCTATATCTTATACATATATCTATTATATCTATTATGTGTATATATTATACCTATATCGATTATGTCTGTATTTCATACCTGTATTTTTATACCAGTTATGTCTATATTTTATACCTGTATCCCTTATATCTATTATTTCTATATTTTATACCGATATCTATTATGTCTATATTTTATAACTATATGCATTATATCTACTCTGTCTATACTTTATACCTATATCTATTATATCTATTACGTCTATATTTTATACCCATCTCTATTACATCTATTATGTTTATATTTTATACCTATTTCAATTATGTCTATATTTTATTCCTATATCTATTATATCTACTTTGTCTATATTTTATACCTATATCTATTATAACTATTATGTCTATATTTTATACCTATATCTATTATATCGATAATGTCTATATCTTATACATATATCTATTAAATCTATTATGTCTATATTTTATTCCTATATCTATTATATCTATTATGTCTATATTTTATACCTATATCTTGTATATCTATTTTGTCTATATTTTATACGTATTTCAATTATGTCTATATTTTATTCCTATACCTATTATATCTATTATGTCTATATTTTATACCTATATCTATTATATCTATTATGTCTATATCTTCTACATATATCCATTATATCTATTATGTGTATATTTTAAACCTATATCTATTATATCTATTATGTCTATATTTTTTACCTATTTCTATTATATCTATTATGTCTATATTTTATACCTATATCAATTATGTCTATATTTTATACCGATATCTATTATGTCTATATTTTATACCTATATCGATTATATCTATTATGTCTATATATTATACCTATATCTATTATATTTATTATGTCTATATTTTATAACTATATCTGTTAAATCTATTATGTCTATATTTTATACCTATATCTATTATGTCTATATTTCATACCTGTTTCTATTATATCTATTATGTATATATTTAATACCTTTATCTATTATGTCTATATTTTATACCTATATCTATTATATCTATTATGTCTATATTTTATATCTATATCTATTATATCTATTATGTCTATTTTTTATACCTATATCAATTGTATGTATTATGTATATATCTTTTACATATATCTATTATATCTATTATGTCTATATTTCATACCTATATTTTTATACCAGTTGTGTCTATATTTTATACCTATATGTATTATATCTATTATGTCTATATTTTATACCTATATATATTATATCTACCCTGTCTATATTTTGTACCTGTATCTATTATATCTATTATGTCTATATTTCATACCTATATCTGTTATATCTACTCTGTCTATATTTCATACCTATATCTCTTATATCTATTATGTCCACATTTTATACCTATATCTATTATATCTATTATGTCTATATTTTATATCTATATCTATTATATCTATTTTATCTATATTTTATACCAATATCTATTATATCTACTATGTCTGTATTTTATACCTATATCTATTATATCTATTATATCAATGTTTTATACCTATATCTATTAAATGTATTATGTCTATATTTTATACCCATATCTCTTATATCTATTATGTCTATATCATATACCTTTATTTATTATATCCGTTATGTCCATATTTTATACCTATGTTATATCTATTTTGTCCATATTTTATACCTGTAATTATTATATCTAATATGTCTATATTTTACACCTATATCTATTATGTCTATATTTTATACCTATGTCTATTATGTCTATATTACCTACCTCTATCTATTATGTCTATTATGTCTATATTATATAGATATATCTATTATATCTATTATGTCTATATTTTATACATATATTTGTTATATCTATTATGTCTATATTTTATAATTATATCTATTATGTCTATTATGTATATATTTTATACCTATATCTATTTATATCTATTATGTGTATATTTTATACGTATATCTATTATATCTATTTTGTCCATATTTTATACCTATATCTATTATATCTATTATGTCTATATTTTATACGCTTATCTATTCTATCTATTATATCTATATTTCATACTTATATCTATTATATCTGTTATGTGTTAATTTTATACCTATTTCTATTATATCTATTATGTGTATATTTTATACCTATGTCTATTACATCTATTATGTCTATATTTTATACCTATATCTATTATATCTTTTATGACTAAATTTCATATCTATATCTATTATGTCTATATTTTGCACCCATATTTATTATATCTATTATGTCTATATCTTATACGTATATCTATTATATCTATATTTTATATCTATAACTATATTATTATACCTATATCTATTATATCGATTTTATCTATATTTTATACCAATATCTATTATATCTATTATGTCTATATTTTAGACCTATATATGTTGCATCTATTATGTCTATATTGTATACTTATGTGTATTATATCTATTATGGCTATATTTTATACCTATATTTATTACATCTACTGTGTTTATATCTATTATGTCTGTATTTTATAACTGTATTATAACTATTATGTCAATATTTTATCCCTCTATCTATTATATCTATTATGTCTATATTTTATAACTCTATTATATCTATAACGTCTATACTTCATTCCTGTATCTATTATATCTATGATGTCTGTAATTTTTACCTCTATTATATCGATAATGTCTATATTTTAATTCAATATTAACTATATCTATTTTGTCCATATTTTATACCTCTTTCTATTATATCTATTATATCTATTATGTCTATATTTTACACCTCTATCTATTGTATCTACTATGTCTATATTTTTTACCTCTATTATATCTATTATGTCTATATTTTATACCTCTATCTATTATATATATTTTGTTTTTATTTTATAACTCTATCTATTATATCTATTATGTGCATAATTTATGCCTATATCTATTATATATATTCTTTCGATATTTTATACCTATGTCTATTGTATCTATTGTGTCTATATTTTAATCCTATATATATTAAATCTATAGTATCTATATTTTATACCTATATCTATTATATCTATTATGTCTATATTTTATAACTCAATCTACTATATCTTTTATGTCTATATTTTATACCTCTATCTACTATGTCTATTATGTCTACATTATATACCTATATCTGTTAAATCTATTATGTCTACATTTTATAACTCTATCTATAATATCTATTATGTCTATAATTTATACCTCTCTCAATTATATCTATTATGTCTATATTTTGTACCTCTATTATATCTATGATGTCTATATTTTACACCTCTAACTATTATATCAATTTTGTCTATATTTTATTTCTCTATTATATCTATGATGTCTGTATTTTATACCTATATCTTTTATATCTATTCTGTCTCTATTGTATCCATTATGTCTATATTTTATACCTATATCTATTATATCCATTATATCTATATTTTATACCTATTTCTACTATATCTATATTTATACCTCTATCTATTTTATCTATTATATCTATATTTTATACTTACATCTATTATATCTATTATATCTATATTTGATATCTATATCGATTATGTCTATATTTTATACCTATATTTAATGTATCTATTATGTCTATGTTTTGTACCTATATCTATCATATCTATTCTGTTTATATTTTATACCTGAATCTATTATATCTATTATGTCTATATTTTACACCTATATCTATTATATCTATTATGTCTATATTTTATACCTCTATCTATTATATCTATTATGTCTATATTTTACAACTCTATCTATTATATCTATTATGTCTATATTTTATACCTCTATCTATTATGCCTATTATGTCTATATTTCATAACTATGTTTATTATATCTATTATGATTATATTTTATACATATATCTATTATGCCTATATTTTACCTATATCTATCATATATATTATGTGTATATTTTATACCTATATCTATTATATCTATTATATCTATATTTCATACCCATATCTATTATATCTATTATGTCTATATTTTATACCTATATCTATTATGTCTATTATGTCTATATTTTATACCTATATCTATTATATCTATTATGTCTATCTTTTATACCTATATCTATTGTTTCTATTATGTCTATATTTTATACCTAAATCTATTATACCTACTATGTCTAGGTTTTATATGTATATCTATTGTATCTATTATGTCTATATTTTATACCTATATTTATTATATCTATTATGTCTATACTTTATCCGTGTATCTATTATATTTATTATGTCTATATTTTATACCTATATCTATTATATCTCTTATGTCTATATTTTTTACCTATATCTATTATATGTATTATGTCTATATTTTATACCTATATCTATTATATCTTTTATGTCTATAATTTATACGTGTATCTATTATATCTATTATGTCTATATTTTATTCCTATATCTATTATACATATTATGACTATATATTATACCTACATTTCTTATATGTATATTTTATACCCTTACTATTATATCTATTATGTCTATATTTTATACCTAAATCTATTATATCCATTATGTCTGTATTTTCTACCTATATCTATTATGTCTATAGTTTATACCTATATCTATATCTATTACGTCTATATTTAATACCTATATCTATTATATTTATAATGTCTATATTTAATACCTATATCTCTTTTACCTATTATGTCTATATTTTATACCTATATCTATTATGTCTATAGCTTATTTCTATATCTATATCTATTATGTCTATATTTTATACCTATATCTATTATATCTATTATGTCTATATTTTATACGTATATCTATTATATCTATTATGTGTGTATTGTATGCCTATATATATTACAACTATCATGTTTGTATTTTATACGTATATCTATGATATGTGTTATGTCTATATTTTATACCTATGTCTATTATATCTGTTATGACTACCTTGTATACCTATATCTATTATATCTATTATGTCTATATTTTATACCTATATTTATTATGTCTATATTTAATACCTAAATCTATTATATCTATTATGTCTATATTTTATACCTATATCTATTATATCCATTAAGTTTATATTTTATCCCTTTATCTATTATATCTATTATGTCTATATTTTATTCCTGTTTCTATTATACATATTTTGTGTATGTTTTATACCTATATCTATTATGTCTTTATTTTATACCTATATCTATTATATGCATTATGTCTATATTTTATACCTCTATCAATTATGTCTATATTTTCTACCTCTATCTATTATATCTATTATGTCTCTACTTTATTCCTTTATCTGTTTTATCTATTATGTGTATTTTTTTTACCTATACCTATTATGTCTATATTTTATACCTATATCTATTATATCTATTATATCTATATTTTATACCTATGTCTATTATATCTATTAGGTCTATAATTTATACCTATATCTATTATACGTACTATGTCTATATTTTATATGTATATCTATTATATCTATTATGTCTATATTTTATACCTATATCTGTCATATCTATTATGTCTATGTTTTATACGTGTATCCATTATATCTTTTATGTCTATATTTTATACCTACATCTATTATATCTATTATGTCTACATTTTATACCTATATCTATTATATCTTCTATGTCTATATTTTATACCTATATCTATTATACGTACTATGTCTATATTTTATACCTATATCTGTTACATCTATTTTCTCTATACTGTATACCTATATCTATTATGTCTATTATGTCTATATTTTATACCTATATCTATTATATCTATTATGTGTATATTTTATAACTAAATCTATTATATCTATTATGTCTAAATTGTGTACCTATATCTATTGTGTCTATGTTTTATATCTATATCTATTATATCTATTATATCTATATTTTATACATATATATATTATATCTCTTTTGTCTATATTTTATACCTATATCTATTATATCTGTTGTGTCTCTGTTTTATTAATTTATCTGTTATATTTATTATATCTATATTTAATACCTAAATGTATTATATTTACTATGTCTTTATTTTATCTCTCCATCTATTATAACTATTTTTTCTCTATTTTATACCTATATCTATTAAATCTATATTTTACACCTATATCTATTATATCTCTTATATCTATATTTTTATCTATATCTATTATATCTACATTTTATACCTATATCCATTATATCTGTTATGCATGTATCTATCATATCTATTATATCTATATTTCATACCTATATCTATTGTATCTATATTTTATGCCTATGTCTATTATATCTATTATGTCTATGTTTATACCTGTATTTATTGTATCTATTATGTATATATTTTATACCTGTATCTATTATACCTAATATGTCTGTATGTTATACCGACATTTATTATACGTATTATGTCTATATTTTATACGTATATCTATTACATCTATTATGTCTATATTTTATACCTATATCTCTTATATCTATTATGTCTACCTTTTATACCGATATCTATTTTATCAATTATGTCTGTCTTTTATACCTATATCTATTATAATTATTATGTCTATATTTTATACCTATATCAATTATGTCTATTATGTCTATATTTTATACCTATATCTATTATGTCAATATTTTTTACCTATATCTATTATATCCATTATGTATATATTTTATACCTATATCTATTATGTCTATTTTCTCTATATTGTATACCTATATCTATTATATCTATAATGTCCATATTTTATAACTATATCTATTATATCTATTATGTCTATATTTAATACCTCTATCTAGTATTTTTATTATATCTATATTTTATACCTATATCTAAGTATATTTTATAACTATATTGATTATATCTATATTTAATACCTATATCTATTATATCTATTAGATTTATATTTTATAATTATATCTATTATATATATATTTTATACCTATATTTTTATATCTATTATATCTATATTTTATGACTATATCAATTATGTCCATATTTTATACGAATATCTATTATACCTATTATATCTATATTTCATGCCTATATCTATTATATCTATATTTTAAACCTTTATCTTTTATATCTATTATGTGTGCATTTTGTACCTATATGTATTATATCTATTATGTCTATATTTTACACCTATGTCTATTATATCTATTATGTCTATATTTATACCTATATCTATCAAATCTATTATGTCTCTATTTTATACCTATATTTGTTATATCTATTATGTCTATATTTTATACCTATATCTATTATATCTATTATGTCTATATGTTATACCTATATCTATTATATGTATTATCTGTATATTTTATACCTATATCTATTATGTCTAATTTTATACCTGTATCGATTATATGTATATGTCTATATTTTATACCTATATCTATTATATCTCTTATGTCTATATTTTATACCGATATCTATTGTATCTATTATGTCTATATTTTATAGCTATGCCTATTATATCTATTATGTCTATATTTTATACCTATATCTATCAAATCTATTATGTCTCTATTTTATACCTATATTTCTTATAACTATTATGTCTATATTTTATACTTATATCTATTATGTCTATATTTTATACCAGTATCGATTATGTGTATTATGTCTGTATTTCATACCTATATCTATTATATCTCTTATGTCTATATTTTATACCTATATCTATTATATTTATTATGTTTATATTTCATACCGATATCAATTATGTCTATATTTTATACCTATATCTATTATATCTATTATGTCTATATTTTATACCTTTATCTATTATATCTATTATTTCTATAATTTATACCTATATCTATTATATCTATTATGTCTATATTTTATGCCTAAATCTATTATATGCACTATATCTATATTTTATACCTGTATCTATTATATCTGTATTTGATACCTATATCCATTTTATCTATTATATCTATATTTTATACATATATCTATCATATCTATTATGTCTATATTTTATGCTTATATATACTATAACTATTATATCTATATTTTATACTTATATCTATTATAACCATATTTTATACCTATATCTATTATGTCTACATTTTTTTCCTCTCTCTATTATATCTATTGTATTTATATTTTATAATTGTATCCATTATATCTATATTTTATACCTATATCTATTATATCTATTGTCTATATTTTATACTGTATCTTTTATATATATTTTTTATACATATATCTATTATATCTATTATTTCTAAATTTTATACCTATATATATTATATCTATATTTTGTAACTGTATCTATTATATCTATTATGTCTATATTTTATACCGATATCTATTATATCTATTATGTCTATTTTTTATACCTATGTCTATCTATTACGTCTGTATTATATACCTATATCTATTATATCTATTATGTCTATTTTTTATACCTATATCTATTATATCTATTATGTCTATATTTTATACCTATATTTATTATGTCTATTTTTTATACTTATATCTGTTATATCTATTATGTCTATATTTTATACCTGTATGTATTATATCTTTTATTACTATATTTTATACCTATATCTATTATATCTATTATGTCTACATTTTATAACTATATTATATCTATTTTATCTATATTTTATACCTATATCTTTTATAACTATATTTTATACCTATATCTATTATATCCATATTTTATACCTATATCTATTATATCTATTATATTTATATTTTATTATTTTATCTATTATATCTATATTTTATATCTGTATATATTATCTCTATTACATCTATATTTTATACCTATATCTATTGTATCTATATTTTATACGTATATATATTATATCTATTATATCTATATTTCATACCTATATCTATTATATCTATTTTTTATACCTCTATCTATTATATCTCTTATGTCTATATTTAATGCCTATATCTATATCTATTATGTCTATATTTTATAACTATATCTATCATATCTATTATTTCTGTAATTTATACCTATACCTATTATATCTATATTTTCTACCTGTATCTATTATATCTATATTTTATATCTATATCTGTTTTATCTATTATATCTATATTTTATACCTATATAGATTATATATATTATGTCTATATTTTATACCTATATCTATTATGTCTATATTTTATACCTATATCTATTAAACCTATTATGTCTATATTTTATACCTATATCTATTATATCTTTTTTATTTATATTTTATAACTATATATTTTATATCTATATTTTATACCTCTATCTATTATAACTATTATATCTATATTTTATACCTATATCTATCATATGTATATTTTATACCTATATCTAATATATCTATTATATCTATATTTCGTAACTATATCTATTATACCTGTATTTTATACCTATATCTGTTATATCCATTATGTCTATATTTTATACCAGTATCTATTATATCTATTATGTGTATACCTCATACCTATATCTATTATATCTATTCGGTCTACATTTTATACCTATATCTCTTATGTCTATATTTTATACCTATATCGATTATATCTATTATGTCTATATTTTATTCCTATATCTGTTATGTCTATTCTGTCTATATTTTATACCTATATCTATTATATCTATTATGTCTATGTTTTATACCTATATCTATTATGTCTATATTTTATACCTATGTCTATTATATCTATTAGGTCTATATTGTGTACCTCTATTATATCTATTATATCTTTATTTTATACCTATATCTATTATGTCTATATTTTAAAACTTTATCTGCTATGTCTATTATGTCTGTATTTTATAACTGTATGTATTGTATCTATTATGTCTACATTTTATACCTATATCTATTATATCTATTTTGCCTATATCTATTATACCTATTATGTCTATATTTTATACCTGTATCTATGATATCTATCGCATATATTTTATACCTCTATCTATTATATCTATTATGTCTATATTTTATAGCTTTATCTATTATATCTATTTGGTCTATATTTTATACCTCTATCTATTACATCTATTATGTTTATATTTTATACCTCTATCTGCCATATCTATTTTGTCTATATTTTATACCTCTATCTATTATATCTACTTTTTCTATATTTTATACGTCTATCTTTTATTCTATTATGTCTGAATTTTATACATCTATCTACTATATTTTTTATGTCTATATATTATACCTATATCTATGATGTCTGTATTTTATACCTATATCTATTATATATTTATTTTATACCTATACCTATTATGTCTATATTTTATACCTATATCTATTATAACTATTATCTCTATATTGTGTAACTGTATCTGTTGTATCTATTCTGTCTATATTTTATACCTGTATCTATTATGTCTATATTTTTTACCTATATCTATTATATCTATTATGTCTACATTTTTTACCTATATGTATTATGTCTATATTTTATACCTATATCTATTATGTCTATATTTTATACGTATATCTTTTATGTCTATAATTTGTACCTATATCTATTATGTCTATATATATTTTTTTTTTTTTTTGAGACGGAGTCTTGCTCTGCTGCCCAGGCTGGAGTGCAGTGGCCAGCTCTCCGCTCACTTCAAGCTCCGCCTCCCGGGTTCACGCCATTTTCCTGTCCCAGCTTCTCGAGTAGCTGGGACGACAGGCGCCCGCCTAGTCGCCCGGCTAGTTTTTTGTATTTTTTAGTAGAGACGGGGTTTCACTGTATTAGCCAGATGGTCTCGATCTCCTGACCTCATGATCCGCCCGTCTCGGCCTCCCAAAGTGCTGGGATTACAGGCTTGAGCCACCGCGCCCGGCCTATTATGTCTATATTTAATACCTACATCTATTATATCGATTATGTCTATACTTTATACCTATATCTATTATGTCCATATTTTATACCTGTATTGATAATATTTATTATGTCTATATTTTATACCTATATCTATTATATCTCTTATGTTTATATTTTATACCTATATCTATTATATCTATTATGTTTATATTTTATACCCATATCTATTATGTCTATATTTTATACCTATATCTATTATAACTATTATGTCTCTATTTTATACCGATATCTATTATATCTATTATGTATATATTTTATACCTATATCTATTGTATCAATTATGTCTGTATTGTATACCTATATCTATTATTTCTATTATATCCATATTTGAAACCTATATCTATTATATCTATTATTTCTATATTTTACACCTATATCTATTATATCTGTCTATATTTCATACCTATATCTATTATATCCATATTTTACACCTGTATCTCTTATATCTATTATGGCTATATTTAATACCTATATCTATTATATCTATTATGACTATATTTCATACCTATATATATTATATCTATTATGTCAATATTTTATACCTATATATATCACATCTATTATGTCTATATATTATACCTATATCTGTTATATCTATAATGTCTGTATTTCATACCTATATCTATTATAACTATTGTCTGTATTTTTTACCCATACCTATTACATCTATTATGTTTATATTTTATAACTGTATCTATAATATCTATTACGTAAATATTTTATACCTATATCTATTATATCTATTGTGTCTATATTTTATATCTATATCTATTATATCTATTATGTCTATATCTCATTCATATATCTATTATATCTATTATATCTATATCTTATACCTATATCTATTATGTCTATTATGTCTATATTTTATACGTATATCTTTTATATCTATTTTGTCTATATTTTATACTTATTTCAATTATATCTAAATTTTATTCCTATATCTATTACATCTATTATGTCTATATTTTATACCTATATCTTTTATGTCCGTATTTTATACCTATAGCTATTATATCTATATTTTGTACCTATATCTATTTTATCTATATTATCTATATTTTATACCTTTATGTACTATGTCTATATTTTATACCTATATCTATTATGTCTATTATGTCTATATTTTATACGTATATCTATTATATCTATTATGTCTACATTTTATACCTATATCGATTATAATTATTATGTCTATATTTGCTACCTACATCTATTATATCTATTATGTCTATATTTTACACCTATATCTATTATATCTATTACGTCTATATTTTATACCAATCTCTATTATATCTATTATGTTTATATTTTATAGCTATTTCTATTATATCTATGTCTATATTTTATACCTATATCTATTATGTCTATATTTTATACCGATATCTATTATGTCTATATTTTATACCTATATCGATATCTATTATGTCTATATTTTATACCTATATCTATTATATCTATTATGTCTATATTTTATAACTATATCTATTAAATCTATTATGTTTATATATTATACCCGTATCTATTATGTCTATATTTTATACTTGTTTCTATTATATATATTATGTCTATATTTAATACCTATATCTATTATGTCTGTATTTTATACCTTTATCTATTATATCTATTATGTCTATATTTTATACCAATATCTATTATATCCATTATGTCTATATTTTATACCTATAATTGTTAAATCTATTATGTCTATATTTTATACCTATATCTATTATGTCTATATTTTATATCTATATCTATTATATCTATCATGTCTATATTTTATACCTATATCTATTGTATCTATTATGTCTATATTTCATACCTATACCTATTATTTCTATTATGTCTATTTTTGATACCTATATCTATTATATCTATTATGTCTATATCTTAGAACTATATCTATTGTATCTATTATGCCTATATTACATACCTATATTTTTATACCAGTTATGTCTATATTTTATTCCTATATCTATCATATCTATTAAGTCTATATTTTATACCGATATCTATAATGTCTATATTTTATACCTATATCTATTATATCTACACTGTCTATATTTTATACCTATATCTATTATATCTGTTATGTCCACATTTTATACCTATATCTTTTATATCTATTATGTCTCTATTTTATACCAATACCTATTATATCCACTATGACTGTATTTTAGACCTTTATTTATTATATCTATTATATCAATGTTTTATACCTATATCTATTGTATCTATTTTGTCTATATTTCATACCTATATCTATTATATCTATTATGTCTATATTTCATACCTATATCTATTATATGTGTTATGTCTATATTTTATACCTACATCTTTTATATCCATTATGTCTATATATTATACGTATTTCAATTATGTCTATATTTTATTCCTATTTCTATTATAACTCTTATGTCTATATTTAATACCTATATCTATTATGTCTATATTTTATACCTATATCTATCATATCTATTTTGTCCATATTTTATACCTATATCTATTATATCTATTATGACTATATTTTATATCTTTATCTATTATATCCATAATGTCTATATTTTATACCAATATGTATTATATCTACTATGTCTGTATTTAATTCCTATATCTATTATATCTATTATATCAATGTTTTATACCTATATATATTAAATTTATTATGTCTATATTTTATACCTATATCTATTATATCTATTATATCTATATCTTATACCTATATCTATTATGTCTATTATGTCTTTATTTTAAACCCATACCTATTATATCTATTATGTCTATATTTCATACCTATACCTATTATTTCTATTATGTCTATATTGGATATCTATATCTATTATATCTATTATGTCTATATCTTATACCTATATCTATTATATTTATTATGTCTATATTTTATATCTATATTTATTATATCTATTATGTCTATATATTATGCCTATATCTATTGTATCTATTATGTCTGTATTTCATACCTATATCTATTATATCTATTATGTCTATATTTTATACCTGGATCTATTATATCGATTATGTCTACATCTTGTACATATATCTATTATATCTCTTATGTCTATATTTTTTACCTATATCTATTATATCTATTATGTCTATATTTTATACCTACATCTTTTATATCCATTTTGTCTATATTTTATACCTATTTCAATTATGTCTATATTTTATGCCTATATCTTTTATATCTATTATGTCTATATTTTATACCTATATCTATTATATCTATTATTTCTACATTTTTTTTTTTTTTTTTTTTTTTTTTTTTTTGAGGCAGAGTCTCGCTCTGTCGCCCGGTCTGGAGTGCAGTGGCCAGATCTCAGCTCACTGCAAGCTCCGCCTCCCGGGTTCACGCCATTCTCCTGCCTCAGCCTCCCGAGTAGCTGGGACTACAGGCGCCCGCCACCTCGCCCGGCTAGTTTTTGTATTTTTAGTAGAGACGGGGTTTCACCGTGTTAGCCAGGATGGTCTCGATCTCCTGACCTCGTGATCCGCCCGTCTCGGCCTCCCAAAGTGCTGGGATTACAGGCTTGAGCCACCGCGCCCGGCCCTACATTTTATACCTATATATATTATATCGATAATGTCTATGTCGTATACATATATCTATTATATCTAATTATGTCTATATTTTATATCTATTATATCTGTTATGTCTATATTTTATACCGGTATCTATTATGTCTATATTTTATACCTATATCTATTATATCTATTATGACTATATTTTATATCTTTATCTATTATATCCATAATGTCTATATTTTATACCAATATGTATTATATCTACTCTGTCTGTATTTAATACCTATATCTATTATATCTATTATATCAATGTTTTATACCTATATATATTCTATTTATTATGTCTATATTTTATACCTATATCTATTATATCTGTTATGTCTATATCTTATACCTATATCTATTATGTCTATTATGTCTTAATTTTAAACCCATACCTATTATATCTATTATGTCTATATTTCATACCTATATCTATTATAACCATTATGTCTATACTTTGCACCTATATCTAATATGTCAATTTTTTATACCTATATCTATTATAATTATTATGTCTATATTTGATACCTGTATCTATTATATCTATGATGTCTATATTTTTTACTTATTTCCATTATTTCTATTATGTCTATATTTAATACCTATATCTATTATGTCTATATTTTATACCTATATCATATCTTTTATGTCTATATTTTATACCTATATCTATTATATCCATTATGTCTATGTTTTATACCTATATCTATTATATTGACTATGTCTATATTTTACACCTATATCTATTATATCTATTACTTCTATATTTTATACCCATCTCTATAATATCTATTATGTTTATATTTGATACCTATATCTATTATATCTATATCTATATTTTATACCTATATCTATTTTGTCTACATGTTACACCTATATCTATTATGTCTATATTTGATACCTATATCTATTATATCTATTATGTCCATATTTTTTAACTGTATCTATTAAATGTATTATTTCTATATTTTATACCTATATCTATTATGTCTATATTTTATACCTGTTTCTATTTTATCTATTATGTCTATATTTAATACCTATATCTATTATGTCTATATTTTATACCTTTATCTATTATATCTATTATGTCTATATTTTATACCTATATCTATTATATCCATTATGTCTATATTTTATACCTATAATTGTTAAATCTATTATGTCTATATTTTATATCTATATCTATTATATCTATTATGTCTATATTTTATATCTATATCTATTGTATCTATTATGTCTATATCTTATCCATATATCTATTATATCTATTATGACTATATTTTATAGCTTTATCTATTATATCCATAATGTCTATATTTTATACCAATATGTATTATATCTACTATGTCTGTATTTTATACCTATATCTATTATATGTATTATATCAATGTTTTATACCTATATCTTTTAAATTTATTATGTCTATATTTCATACCTATATCTATTATATCTATTATGTCTATATCTTATACCTATATCTATTATGTCTATTATGTCTTTATTTTAAACCCATACCTATTATGTCTGTCTATATTTCATACCTATATCTATTATAACCATTATGTCCATACTTTGTACCTATATCTATTATGTCAATATTTTATATCTATATCTATTATAATTATTATGTCTATGTTTGATACCTTTATCTATTATATCTATTATGTCTATATTTTATAATTATTTCCATTATTTCTATTATGTCTATATTAAATACCTGTCTATTATGTCTATATTTTATACCTATATTATATCTATTATGTCTATATTTTATACCTATAATTATTATATCCAATATGTCTATATTTTATTCCTATATCTATTATGTCTATATTTTATATCTTTATCTATTATATCTGTCTCTATTTTATACCTATATCTATTGTATCTATTATGTCTATATCTTTTTTTTTTTTTTTACAGGCTTAATTCACTTTATTTTTCTTGTATAAAAAGCCTATGTTGTAGCCACAGCTGGAGCCTGGGTCTGCTGCACGGCGACTCTGTTGTGGGTCTTGACAAGGTGGTCAGTGAATTCCTGATAGGTAGACTTGGTAAACACAGTCTCCTTCCACAGGTCAGGGGTCAGGTAGCTATAGGTCTTAGAGATGGCATCAAAGGTGGCCTTGGCGAAGTTGCCCAGGGTGGCAGTGCAGCCCCGGGCTGAGGTGTAGCAGTCATCAATACCAGCCATCATGAGCAGCTTCTTGGGCACAGGCGCTGAGACGATGCCAGTGCCCCTGGGTGCAGGGATGAGGCGCACCAGCACAGAGCCACAGCGGCCTGTCACCTTGCAAGGGACGGTGTGGGGCTTGCCGATCTTGTTCCCCCAGTAGCCTCTGCGCACCGGGACAATGGAGAGTTTGGCCAGGATGATGGCCCCACGGATGGCGGTGGCCACCTCCTTGGAGCACTTAACACCCAGGCCGACGTGGCCATTGTAGTCCCCGATAGCAACAAACGCCTTGAACCTGGTGCGCTGACCAGCACGGGTCTGCTTCTGCACTGGCATAATCTTCAAAACCTCATCTTTGAGAGAGGCCCCCAAGAAAAAGTCAATGATCTCAGATTCCTTAATGGGCAGAGAGAAGAGGTAGATCTCCTCCAGGGACTTGATCTTCATGTCCTTGACCAAGCGGCCCAGCTTGGTGACGGGCATCCACTCCTTATCCTCGGCCTTGCCTCCGCGAGCTCCGCGGCCTCGGCCCCGACCCCGTCCACGGCCAAGACCCCGCCCCGGATGCCACTGCTGAAACCTCCGCGGAAGACACCGCGGTTCCCCATCCCAGGGCCACCAGGGCCTCCGGACCACCCCGCTGCACCGGGGTCATCCGCCATTTGGCGTTTTCTCGGAGAAGAAGCTTATGTCTATATCTTATACACATATCTATTACATCTATTATGTCTGTATTTCATACCTATACCTATTATATCTATTATGTCTATATTTTATATCTATATCTATGATATCTATTATGTCTATATTTTATACCTATATTTATTATATCTACTATGTCTATATTTTATACCTATATCTTTTATATCAATTTTGAATATATTTTATACCTATTTCAATTATGTCTATATTTTATTCCTATATCTATAATATCTATTATGTCTATATTTTATGCCTATATCTATTACATCTATTATGTCTATATTTTATACCTATATCTATTATATCGATTATGTCTATATCTTATACATATATCTATTATATCTATTATGTCTATTTTGAATACCTATATCTATTATATCCATTATGACTATATTTTATACCTATATCTTTTATATCTATTTTGTCTATATTTTATACCTATTTCAATAATGTCGATATTTTATTCCTATATCTATTATATCTATTATGTCTATATTTTATACCTATATCTATTAATGTCTATATCTTTATACATATATCTATAGATCTATTAAGGTCCTAGATGTTTACTATATCCCTTATGTCTATTATGTGTATTTTATATATATATCTATTATAATCTATTATGTCTGTGTTTTATAACTATAGTCTATTAAATCTATTATGTCTATATTTTATAACCGATATCTATTATGTGTTTTACCTATATCTGTTAAATCTATTATGGCCTACATTTATAACTCTATCTATAATACTATTATGTCTATAATTTATACCTCTATCACTTATATCTATTAGTCTATATATTATACCTCTATTATATCTATGATGTCTATTTTTAACCTCTATCTATTAATCAATTTTGTCTATATTTTATTTCTCTATCTATTATATCTATGATGTCTGATTTTATAACTATATCTATTGTATATATTCTGTCCCTATTGTATCCATTAGTGCTAGATTTTATACACCTTATCTCTTATATCATATATCTATATTTTATACTCTATTGTGTCCTTATAAATATCATATTATGGCTATATGTTTAACACCTATATCTATTAGTCATATTATTAACCTATATCTATCTTATACTGGCTATTTATCTATATTCATAGTTTAACATACTGTATATGATTTCTATACTTATCATTATTTGACCTATCTATTTAGCCATATTTGTCTTAGTACCTCATATTTTATCAATATAATATATTATGTTCTATATTTGATACCTATATCCTATAATCTATTAGACTATATTTCATACCTCATAACATTATATCTTGTCTAATTTACTACCTATAATCTATGTTAGCTGATTATGTAGTATTTTATACTTACTCTTTTTCTATTATGTCCATATGTTTTTTAACTGTACGTATATGATTATTTATATAATGTTCCATCTAGATAATTTTATAGTGTATTTTTTCTATTGTCGTATAGTTTATTCCTATATCTATTATAGTCTATATGTATACCCTGTAGCTATATTTATGATTAGTTGATATTTTATACCTATATATATTATATCTCATAGGTCTATATTTTTTACCCTAGTATTCTAGATTCTATTATGTATTGATTGTTATACCTAAGCTCTCTAGTGCTATATCTTATACCTTGCTTAAACTACATATTATTCATCTATTATGTCATATTGTATCATAGATCTATGTATACCATCGCTATGTCTATATTTATACAACTATATCTATTATATCTATTATGACTATTGTTATAGCGTACCTAGATAGCCTATATGTCTATATTTATACCAATAATCTATCAGATCTATTAAGTCTACATTTTCTATCTTTTAGCTAGTATATCTTTATGTCAATATTTTATTCCGAAATCTATTATAATATGTTATGGCGATATGTTATAGCTTAGTCTATTATAATATCACTATTCCATATTTTACCTATATCTATTATATCAATATTGAACCTATATCCATTATAATCTATAGTTGTTCACCTATATCTAGAGCTATTATGTCTATATTTTATACCGATATCTATTATATCTTTAGACTAGATTTTATTCCTATTCTATAATCTAGGATAGCTATATGTTTACCTATAATTTATATCTATTATATTTGTTATAGGTTATAATTATATC
The DNA here is from genome assembly GCF_007565055.1 of Rhinopithecus roxellana. NCBI lineage: Eukaryota > Metazoa > Chordata > Mammalia > Primates > Cercopithecidae > Rhinopithecus > Rhinopithecus roxellana. Next base: position 64,328 of record NW_022143324.1, read on the forward strand.
TATTATATCGATATTGTATACCTATATCTATGTATCTAATTGATAAACCGAATCGATATATCTATTTTTTACGTACATCTATTATATCTATATCGATATTTTATACCCATATCTATGATCTATATTTTATATGTATCTACTATGTCTTTGTTATGTCTAAGAGTTTTATAACTATATCTTTATTCTATTATTCTATATTTTTAACATATCGATTATATCTATTAGTCATATTTATACCTGTACAATTATGTCTGTATTTATCCTATAATCTATTATAATCTATATGTCTATATTTATATGCCTATATATACATATGTATTATGTCATATTTAACCATATATATCATATCTAGTATGTCGAAGGTCTTATACCTAATCTATAGATTCTTTATCTAATATTTTATAACCTATAATCTATTTTATCTATTATGTCTATATTTTATACCTATAGATATACCAATTATGTCTATAATTTATACCTAATCTATTATAGCTAGTAGTCCGATATTTCATACCTACAATCCCTTTATATCTATTATGTCTATATTTTATACCTATATTATTAGCTCTATGTTTTATGCGTATATCTATTATATCTTATTAGTCTTATTTTTTATACCTATAGCCTGTATATCTATTATATTCTATTTTTATACATATATCTATATATCTATTATGTCTATATTTTTGCCATATCTATTATACTTGATGATCCATTATGTTATACTTAACCGATGTATAACAATATTATACCTATATCCGTATATCTATATTTTTTCCGTAGAGCAATTATTAAGATGTATATTTATATTATAATTAGCTATGATTATCTCATATATTACTACCTACATCTATTATAGATTATTGTTCTATGTTTTATACCTCTATCTGTTTAATCTTTTGTTATACAATCTTTACATATATTAATCTTTATTTAACCTATATGTATTATATCTATAGTTTCCTATATATATTATATCTATGGGTCTATAGTTTGGATCCTATTATCTATGAATATCTATGAGTCTCTATTTTAAACTTATGTAGTATATCTATTTATGTCTGCATATTATACCATGATCTATTATATCTTATGTTTATCCTATACTATTATAAAACTATTTGGTACTCAATTTTGGAACTATGATATTGGTCATGTTTTACACCTTATATCTCATGCATTATGTGTAATTATTTTGAAAAGTATATATTAGTTATATTGTTATACTATTTTCATTATAGATAGATTATTCGATATATTTTAATCTTTATCTATTATGTCACTATTTTCACCTATATCTATATATCTGTTTGTGTATATTTTACACTAACTATTTATCTTTATGTCTACAGTTATACCTATATCTATTAATGTCTATATTTATACCTATATCTTTTTTTATCTCATATTCCTATATTGTACCTATGTCTATTATGTCATATTTTTTACCTAATCTATATATCTAATTATGTCTAATATTTTAATACTGTATCTATTATTCATGAGTCATAGTTTAACCTATTCTAATATCGATAGTCTATGTTATACGTTATCTATTATATCTATTTATCTGATATTTTATACCTTATGCTATTATGATCTATTTTTTATCGAATCATATCTATTTATATCTGTATATCTATATTTTATACTACATCTATAATGTCTATATTTTATAAACCTATATATTATGTCTATATTTTATACCTAGATCATTAATTATTAGTCTGTTTTACTATATCTATTATATCTTTATGTCTATATTTATACCTACATCATGGTATCACTAGTCTAATTTTACCTATTCTAGTTATGTCTATATTTTATAACATATCTATTATATCTATTATGTCTATATTTATACCTATATCTATATATCTATATTTTATACCTGTATCTATTATATCTATTAGGTCTATATTTATAACTATATCAATTATACCTATTATGTCTATAATTTATACCATATCTAGTAATCTATCTATGTCTATATTTTCATACGTACATCTATTGAACTATTATGTCTATGATTTATACCTATCTATATACGTCAGATTTTATACGCTATGAGTGATTATAGCCCTAATTATGTCATAGGTTTATACCTATAGATCAGTTAGGTGCTATATTTTATTTTATTTATTTTTGTTTCAATTAGATTTTATTTATATTATTTCTTGATTTTTTTTTTTTATTATCTTTAAGTTACGAGGGTACATGTGCATAAGGGCAGGTTTGCTGTACTGATGTGTATATTGTGCCATGTTGGGGTGCTTGCACCCATCAACTCCGTCAGCACCCATTCAATTCATGCTTTTATAAGCTATAACGCCCCAATGCAATCACTCCCTCCTTCATCACCCTCCCCCCTCCCCATGATAGACCCAGTGCGTGATTCCCCTTTCCGATTCTATGTCCTATATTATTATACCTATAATCTGTTAAACGTCTATATTTATACCTATAACTATATATCTATATTTAATACCTATATCTATTACATCTTTTATGTCTATATTTTATAACTATATCTCTTATATCTATTATGTATATATTTTATACCTATATCTATTATGTCTAAATTTTATACCTCTATATATTCAATTGTATCTATATTTTATATTTATATCTATTATGTCTATATTTTATACCTATATCTATTATATCGATGATGTCTATATTTTATACCTATAAGTATTGTATCGTATATGTCTATATTTTATACCAATATATATATTATATGTCTATTATGTCTACATTTTATACCTATATCCACTATATCTATTATGTCTATACTTTATACCTATATCTATTATGTCTATTATGTCTTTATTTTAAACCTATATCTATCTATATCTATTATGTGTATATTTTCTACCTATATCTATTATATCTATTATGTCTATGTTTTATACTTATAGCTATTATGTCTATATTTTATACCTATATCTATTATATCTACGATGACTATATTTTATGCGTATATCTATTAAATTTATTATGTATTTATTTTATACCTATATATATTATATCTATTATGTCTATAATTCATTCCTGTATCTATTATATCTAGTATGTCTATATTTTATACATATATCTCTTATGTCTATATTGCATACCTATATCTATTATAACTATTATGTCTATGTTTTAGAACTATATCTGTTATATCTATTCTGTCTATATTTTATACGTATATCTATTATGTCTATATTTCATACCTATATCTATTATATCTATTATGTATATATTTTATCCCTCTATCTATTATATCTATTATGTTTATATGTTATAACTCTATCTATTATATCTCTTATGTCTATATTTTATACCTATATCTATTATATCTATTATGTCCATATTTTATGCGTATATCTATTATGTCTATATTTTATACCTTTTTCTATTATATCTATTATGTGTATATTTTATTCGTATATCTGTTATATCTATTACGTCTATATTTTATACCGATATCTATTTTATTTATTCTGTCTACATTTTATACCTATGTCTATTATATATATTATGTCTATATTTATACGTATGTCTATTATATATATTATGTGTATATTTATACCTATATCTATTATATCTATTATATCTATATTTTATACCTATATCTATTATGTCTACTATGTGTATATTTTATACCTATATCTATTATATCCATTATGTTATATTGTGTACCTATATATATATTGGTGTGTATTTTATATCTATATCTATTATATCTATTATGTCTATATTTTATACGTATATCTATTATACCTGTTATGTCTATATTTAAATCTATATATATTATATCTATTATGTCTATATTCTATCCGTATATCCATTATATCTGTTATGTCTATATTTAATATCTATATCTATTATATCTATTACGTCTCTATTTTATTACCATATCTATTATATTTATTATGTCTACATTTAATACCTATATGGATTATATCTACTATGTTTATATTTTATATCTCCATCTATTATAACTATTATGTCTATATTTTAAACATATATCAATTTTATCTAATATGACTAAATTTTATACCTATGTATTATGTATTTATTTTACACCTATATCTATTATATCTATTATGACTATATTTTATAACACTATCTATTATATCTATATTTTACACCTATATCTGTTATATCTATTGTATCTATATTTTATATCTATCTCTATTATATCTATATTTTATACCTATATCCATCATATCTATTATTTCTATATTTTAAACTTCTATCTATTATATCTATTATGTCTATATTTTATAACAATATCTATTATATCTATTATGTCTATATTTTATACCTATATCTATTATAACTGTTATGTCTATATTTTATAGGTATATCTATTGTCTATATTTTATACCTATATCTATTATGTCTGTATTTTATAGCTGTATCAATTATGTCTTTATTTTATACCTATATCTATTATATCTATTATGTCTATATTTTATACCTATATCTACTATATCTTTTATATCTATATTTTATATCTATATCTATTATATCTTTTATGTTTATATTGTATACCTATATCTATTATGTCTATATTGTATACCTATATCTATTGTACCTATTATGTCAATATTTTATACCTATATCTATTATACGTCTTAGGTCTATATTTTTTACCTATGTCTATTATATCTATTATGACCATATTATATACCTATATCTATTAGGTCTATATTTTATACCAATATCTATTATATCCATTATGTCTATATTTTATATCTTTATCTATTATATCTATCATGTCTATATTTTACACCTATATCTATTATATCAATTATGTCTATATTTCATACCTATGTCCATTATATCCACTATATCTATATTTTATACCTGTATTTTTTATATGTACATTTGATACCCATATCCATTATATCTATTGTATCTATATTTTATACCTATATCTATTATATCTATTATGTCTATCTGTTATATCTATTATATCTATATTTTATACCTATATCTATTATATCTATTATGTCAATATTTTATACCTTTATCTATTATATCTATTATGTGTATATTTTATACATATATCTATTGTATCAATTATGTCTACATTTTATACCGATATCTATTATATTTATTCTGTCTACATTTTATACCTATATCTAATATATCTGTTATGTCTATATTTTATACCTGTATCTATTATATCTATTATATCTATATTTTATACCTATATCAAATATATCTATTATGTCCATATTTTATACCTTTATCTTTTACATCTATTATGGGTATATTTTATAACTGTCTCAATTATATCTATTATGTTTATATTTCATACCTCTATTTTATCTTTTATGTCTATATTTCATACCTATATCTATTATATCTATTATGTCCATTTTTTGTACCTGTATCTGTTATACCTATTACATATATATTTTATACCTAAATCTATTATATCTATTATGTCTATATTTTAAACCTATATCTACTATATCTATTATGTCTATAGTTTATACCTATATCTACTATGTCTATTATGTCTTTATTTTATACCTATATCTATCTATATCTATTATGTGTATATTTTACACTTATATCTATTATATCTATTATGTCTATGTTTTATACCTATAACTATTATGTCTATATTTCATACCTATATCTATTGTATCTACGATGACTATATTTTATGCGTATATCTATTATATTTATTATGTATATATTTGTATACATATATCTATTATATCTATTATGTCTATATTTATACTTATATCTATATATATATTATGTCCACATGTTTATATCGATATCTATTATATCTATTATGTCTACATTTTACACGTACATCTATTATATCTATTATCTCTATATTTTATACCTATATCTATTATATCTATTACTTCTATATTTTATACCCATCTCTATTATATCTATTATGTCTATATTTTATACCTATAGCTATTATGTCCATTATGTCTATATTTTATACCTATATCTATTATATCTATTATGTCTATATTTTACACCTATATCTATTATGTCTGTATTTTATACCTATATCTATTATGTCTTTATTTCATACCTATATCTATTATATCTATTATGTCTATACTTTAAAACTGTATCGATTATATCTATTATGTCTATAGTTTATACCTATATCTATTATATCTATTATGTCTATATTTTATACCTACATCTATTATATCTATTATGTTTATATTGTATACCTATATCTATTATGTCTATATTTATACCTATATCTCTTATATCTATTGTGTGTATATTTTATTCCTATATCTATGATACGTCTTATGTTTATATTTTTTACCTATATGTATTATATCTATTATGTCTATATTTTATATCTATATCTCATATGTCTATATTTTATACAAATATCTATTGTATCTATTATGTCTATATTTTATATCTTTTTCTATTATATCTATCATGTCTATATTTTTAACCTATATCTATTATATCTATTATGTCTATATTTCATACCTATATCTATTATATCCTCTATATCTATATTTTATACCTATATCTATTATATGTATATTTGATACCCATATTCATTATATCTATTGTATCTATATTTTATACCTATATCTATTATATCTCTTATGTCTATCTATTATATCTATTATATCTATATTTTATACCTATATCTATTATATCTATATTTTATAGCTGTATCTATTATACCTATTATGTCTATGTTTTATACCTATGTCTATTATACGTGTTATGTCTATATTTTATACCTGTTTCTATTATATCTGTTATGTTGTATTTTATACCTATATCTATCATATCTATTATGTCTTTATTTTATACCCATATATCATATCTATTATGTCTGTATTTTATATATATATCTATTATATCTATTATGTCTGTATTTCATACCTATATCTATTATATCTATTATGTCTATATTTTATACCCATATCTATTATATCTATTATGTTTATATTTTATACCTATATCTATAATATCTATTACGTCTATATTTTATAACTATATCTATTATATCTATTATGTCTCTATTTTATACCTATAACTATTATGTTTATATTTTATACCTATATCTATTATATCTATTATGTGTATATTTTATACCTATATCTATTATATCTATTATGTCTATATTTTATACCGATATCTATTATATCTGTTATGTCTAAATATTATACCTATATATAATGTCAATATGTTATACCTATATCTATTATAACTATTATGTCTATATTTAATAACTGTATATTATGTCTATATTTTACACCCATATCTATTTTATGTATTATGTCTACATTTCATAACTATATATTGTCTATATTTTATATTTGTATCCTTTATATGTATTATGTCTATATTTTATATCTGTATCTATTATGTCTGTATTTTACACCTATATCTATTACATCTATTCTGTGGAAATTTTACTTATATCTATTATATGTTTATGTCTATATTTTATACCTATATCCATTATGACTATATTTTATATCTGTAACTATTATATCTATTATGTCTATATTTTATAACTATATCTATTCTATCTATTATGTCTAAATATTCCACCTATATCTATTATGTCCACATTTTATCCCTATATCTGTCTCTATTTTATACCTATATCTTTTATATCTATTATGTCTATATTTTATACCTATATCTATAATATCTAATATGTCTATATTTTAAACCTATATGTATTATATCTATTACGTCCGTATTTTATATCTATATCTTTTATATCTATTATGTCTATATATTATATCTATATCTATTATATCTATTATGTCTATATTTTATGCCAATATCTATTATATCTACTATGTCTGTATTTTATACCTATATCTATTATATCTATTATATCAATGTTTCATACCTATATCTATTAAATATATTATGTCTATATTTTATACCAATATCTATTATTTCTATTATGTCTATATTTTATACTTATTTCTATTATGTCTATATTTCATACCTATATCTTTTATATCTACGATGACTATATTTTATGCGTATATCTATTAAATTTATTATGTATATATTTTATACATATATCTATTATATCTATTATGTCTATATTTTATACTTATATCTATTATATATATTATGTCCACATTTTATATCTATATCTATTATATCTATTATGTCTACATTTTACACCTACATCTATTATATCTATTATCTCTATATTTTATACCTATATCTATTATATCTATTACTTCTATATTTTATACCCATCTCTATTATATCTATTATGTCTATATTTTATACCTATAGCTATTATGTCCATTATGTCTATATTTTATACCTATATCTATTATATCTATTATGTCTATATTTTATACCAATATCTATTTTATCTATTATGTCTATATTTTACACCTATATCTATTATGTCTGTATTTTATACCTATATCTATTATATCTATTATATCAATGTTTTATACCTATATCTATTAAATATATTATGTCTATATTTTATACCTATATCTATTATATCTATTATGTCTATATTTTATACTTATTTCTATTATGTCTATATTTAATACCTATATCTATTATGTCTATATTTTATACCTATATTATATCTATTATGTCTATATTTTATACCTGTATCTATTATATCCATTATGTCTATATTTTATAACTACATCTATTAAATCTATTATGTCTATATTTTATACCGATATCTATTATGTCTATATTTTCTACCTGTATCTATTCAATCTATTTTGTATATATTGTATATCTATATCTATTATGTCTATATTTTATACCTATATCAATTACCTATTATGTCTATATTTTATACCTATAAATATTATATCTAATATGTCTATATTTTATACCTATATCTATTATGTCTATATTTTATACCTATATCTATTATGTCTATTATGTCCATATTTTAAACCTATATCTATTATATCTCTTATGTCTATATTTTATACCTATATCTATTATATCTACTGTGTCTATATTTCATACCTATATCTATTATATCTATTATGTCTATATTTTATACCTATATATATTATATCTATTATGTCCATATTTTATAACTATAACTATTATATCAAATAGGTCTATATTTTATACTTATATCTATTATGACTATTTTTTATATCTATGTCGATTATGTCTCTTATGTCTATGTTTTATTCCTCTATTATATCTATTATGTCTATATTTTATACCTATATCTATTATATCTATTATATCTATATTTTATACCTAAGTCTATTATATCTCTTTTGTCTGTATCTTATACATATATCTATTATATATATTATGTGTATATTTTAAACCTATATCTATTATGTCTATATTTCATACCTATATTTTTATACCAGTTATGTCTATATTTTATACCTATATCTCTTATATCTATTATGTCTGTATTTTATACCGATATCTATTATGTCTATATTTTATACCTATATCTATTATATCTAATCTGTGTATATTTTATACCTATATCTATCAATTATATCTATATTTTATACCTATATCTATTATATCTACACTGTCTATATTTTATACCTATATCTATTATATCTATTATGTCCACATTTTATACCTATATCTTTTATATCTATTATGTCTATATTTTATACCAATACCTATTATATCCACTATGACTGTATTTTAGACCTTTATTTATTATATCTATTATATCAATGTTTTATACCTATATCTATTGTATCTATTATGTCTATATTTCATACCTATATCTATTATATCTATTATGTCTATATTTTACATCTATATCTATTATATCTATTATGTCTATATTTTATACCTATATCTATTATGTCCATATTTTATACCTATATCTAGTATTATTATTATGTCTATATTTTACACCTATATCTATTATATCTATTACGTCTATATTTTATAACTATTTCTATTATATCTGTTATGTCTATATTTTATACCTATATCTATTATGTCTATATTCTTTACCTATATCTATTGTCTATATTTTATACCTATATCTATTATGTCTACGTCTATATTTCATACATATATCTCTTATATCCATTATGTCTTTATTTTATATCTATATCTATTATATCTATAATTTCTATATTTTATACCAATATCTATTATATCTACTATGTCTGTATTTTATACCTATATCTATTATATCTATTATATCAATGTTTTATAACTATATCTATTAAATGTATTATGTCTATATTTTATACCTATATCTATTATAACTATTGTCTATATCATATACCTATATTTATTATATCTATTATGTCCATATTTTATACCTATATTATATCTATTATGTCCATATTTTATACCTATAATTATTATATCTAATATGTGTATATTTTACACCTATGTCTATTATGTCTATATTTTATACCTATATCTATTATGTCTATTATGTATATATTTCATACCTATATCTATTTATATCTATTATGTGTATATTTTATACGTATATCTATTATATCTATTTTGTCCATATTTTATACCTATATCTATTATATCTATTATGTCTATATTTTATACGCATATCTATTATATCTATTATATCTATATTTTATACTTATATCTATTATATCTCTTATGTGCACAATTTATACCTATATCGATTATATGTATTATGTCTATATTTTATACCTATATCTATTACTTTTATTATGTCTATATTTCATTCCTGTATCTATTATATCTATTATGACTAAATTTTATACCTATATATATTATGTCTATATTTTACTCCGATATATATTATATCTATTATGTCTATATCTTATACCTATATCTATTATATCTATTATATCTATATTTTATAACTATATTATTATACCTATATTTATGATATCGATTTTATCTATATTTTATACCTATATCTATTATATCTATTATGTCTATATTTTAGACCTATACATGTTATATCTATTATGTCTATATTGTATACTTATGTGTATTATATCTATTATGGCTATATTTTAGACCTATATCTATTACATCTATTGTGTTTATATCTATTATGTATATATTTTATAACTCTATCTATTATAACTATTATGTCAATATGTTATCCCTCTATCTATTATATCTATTATGTCTATATTTTATACCTCTATTATATGTATAACGTCTATACTTCATACCTGTATCTAGTATATCTATGATGTCTATATTTTTTACCTCTATTATATCGATGATGTCTATATTTTATTTCAAAATCAACTATATCTATTATGTCTATATTTTATATCTCTATCTATTATATCTATTATGTCTATATTTTATGCCTCTATCTATTGTATCTATTATGTCTATATTTTTCACCTCTATTATATGTATTATGTCTATATTTTATATTTCTATCTATTATATCTATTTTGTTTTTATTTTATACCTCTATCTATTATATCTATTATGTGCATAATATATACCTGTATCTCATATATATTCTTTCGATATTTTATCCCTATGTCTATTATATCTATTGTGTCTATATTTTAATCCTATATATATTATATCTATACTATCTATATTTTATACCTATATCTATTATATCTATTATGTCTATATTTTATAACTCAATCTATTATTTCTTTTATGTCTATATTTTATACCTATATCTATTATGTCTACATTTTATACCTATATCTATTAAATCTATTATGTCTACATTTTATAATTTATCTATAATATCTATTATGTCTATAATTTATACCTCTATCAATTATATCCATTATGTCTATATTTTATACCTCTATCAATTATATCTATGATGTCTATATTTTATACCTCTATCTATTATATCTATTATGTGTATATTTTATACCTATATCTATTATATCTCGTATGTCTGTATTTCATACCTGGATGTAGTATATCTATTGTCTCTATTTTATCCCTATATCTATTATATCTATTATGTCTTCATTTTATACCTATATCTATTATATCTATTATGTGTATATTTTATACCTATATCTATTTTATCTATTAGGTCTATATTTTATACCTATATCTATTATGTCTATTATGTGTATATCTTATACCTATATCTATTATATCTTTTTTGTGTATATTTTATACCTATGTCTATTATATCTATTAGGTCTATATTTTATACCTATATCTATTATGTATATATTTTATACCTATATCTATTATATCTATTATGTCTATATTTTATCCGTCTATCTATTATATCTATTATGTCTATATTGTATACCTATATCTATTATATCTATTTAGTCTGTATTTTATTCCTCTATCTATTATATCTATTATGTCTATATTTTATAACTCTATCAATTATATCTATTATGTCTATATATTATACCTCTATCTATTATATCTATTAAGTCTATATTTTATAACTATGTTTATTATATCTACTATGGCTGTATTTTATACCTATATCTATTATGTGTATATTTTATACCTATATCAATTATGTCTATATTTTATACCTATATCTATTATGTCTATATTTAATACCTATAACTATTTTATCGATTATGTCTATATTTTATTCCTATATGTATTATGTCTATATTTGATACATATATCTATTATATCTATTGTCTATATTTTATCCCTCTATTATGTCTATATTTCATAATTCTATCAATTATATTTGTTATGTTTATATATTATACCTCTATCGATAATATCTATTATGCCTATATTTTATACCAATATCTATTATATCTATTGTGTCTATATTTTTTACCTATATCTATTATGTCTATTATGTCTATATTTTATGCCTATATATATGGTCTATATTTTATACCTATATTTATTATATCTATTATGGCTATATTTAATACCAATATCTATTATGTCTATATTTTATACCTATATCTATTATATCTATTATGTCTATATTTTATACCTGTATCTATTATATCTATTATGTCTATATTTTATACCTATATCTATTATATCTATTATTTCTATATTTTATACCTATATCTATTATATCTATTAGGTCTATATTTTTCACCTATAACTATTCTGTCTATATTTTTTACCTATATCTATTATATCTCTTATGTCTATATTTTGTACCTATATATATTATGTCTATTATGTCTATATTGTATACCTACATCTATTATATCTATTATGTCTATATTTTATACCTATATATATTATATCTCTTATGTCAATATTTTATACCCATATCTCTCATATCTATTATGTTTATATTTTATAACCATATATATTATGTCTATATTTTCTATCTATATCTATTATATCTAATATGTCTATATTTTATGACTATATCTATTATAACTTCATTTTATACCTATAATTCTTATATCTATATTTAATACCTATATCTATTATATCTATTAGATTATTATTTTGTAATTATATCTATTATATCTGTATTTTATACCAGTATCTATTATATCTATTATATCTATATTTTATGACTATATCAATTATATCTATATTTTATACGTATATCTATTTTATCTATTATATCTATAGTTTATACCTATATCTATTATATCTATATTTTATACCTTTATCTATTACATCTATTATGTCTACATTTTATACCTGTATCAATTATATCTATTTTTATACATATATATTATATCTGTTATATCTATATTTTGTACCTGTATCTATTATATCTATTATGTCTATATTTTATAACTAAATTTATTATATATATTCTGTCTATATTTTATACCTGTATCTATTATATCTATTATGTCTATATTTTATACCTATATATGTCATACCTATTATGTCTATATTTTATACCTGTATTTATCATATCTATTACGTCTATATTTTATACCTATTTCTATTATATCTCTTATGTCTATATTTTATACCTATATCTATTATGTCTATATTTCATCCCTTTATCAATTATATCTATTATGTCTATATTTTATACGTATATCTATTATGTCTATGTCTATATTTTATACATATATCTATTTTGTCTATATTTTATACCTATATCAATCATGTCTATATTTTATACCTATATCTATTATATCTATTATGTCTATATTTTATACCTATATCTATTATATCTATTATGTCTATATTTTATACAAATACCTATTTTATCTATTATGTCTATATTTTATACCTATATCTATTACATCTATTATATCTATATTTAATACCTATATCTATTATATATTATGTCTATATCTTATACATAGATCTATTATATCTATTATGTGTATATTTCATACCTATATGGATTGTGTCTATATTTCATACCTGCATTTTTATACCAGTAATGTCTATATTTTATACCTATATCTCTTATATCTATTATGTCTATATTTTATACCGATATCTACTATGACTATATTTTATACCTATATCTATTATATCTACTCTGTCTGTATTTTATACCTATATCTGTTATATCTATTATGTCTATATTTTACACTTATATCTATTATATCTTCTCTGTCTATATTTTATACCTATATCTATAATATCTATTATGTCCATATTTTATACCTATATCTTTTATATCTATTATGTCTATATTTTATATCTATATCTATTATATCTATTATGTCTATATTTTATACCAATATCTACTATATCTACTATGTCTGTATTTTATACCTATATCTATTATATCTATTATATCAATGTTTTATACCTATATCTATTAAATTTATTATGTCTATATTTTATACCTATATCTATTATATCTATTATGTCTATATTTTATAAGTATATCTATTATATCTATTTTGTCTTTATTTTAAACCTATACCTATTATATCTATTATGTCTATATTTCATACCTACATCTATTATGCCTATATTTTATACCTATATCTATTATATCTATTATGTCTATATTTTATACCTATATCTATTATATCTATTATGTCTATATTTTATACCTATATCTACTATATCTATATTTTATACCTTTATCTACTATATCTATTATGTCTACATTTTATACCTATAACTATTATATCTATTATGTGTATATTTTATACCTATAACTATTGTATGCATTATGTCTATATTTTATACCTATATCTATTATATCTACTATGTCTGTACTTTACACCTATATCTATCATGTCTATATGTTATACCTGTATCGATTATATGTATTATGTTTATATTTTATACATATATGTTATATCTCTTTTGTCTATATTTTATACCTATATCTATTGTATCTATTATGTCTATATTTTATACCTATATCTATTTTTTCTATTATGTCTATATTTTATACCAATATCTATTATGTCTATTGTGTCTATAATTTATACCTATATCTATTATGTCTACATTTTATACCAATATCCATTATATATATTATGTTTATATTTTTTATCGTTATCTATTATATCTATTATGTCTATATTTACACCTATATCTATTATATCTGTTATGTCTATATTTCATACCTATATTTATTATATCCACTATATCTATATTTTATACCTATGTCTATTATATATATATTTGATACCTATATTCATTATATCTATTATGGCTATATTTTATACCTATATCTGTTACCTCTTGTATCTATGTTTTATACCTTTATCTATTATATCTATTATATTTATATTTTATAATTATATTCATTATATCTCTATTTTATACGTATATCTATTATATCTATATTTTATACATATATACATTATACCTATAATTTAAACGTATATCTATTATATCTTTTATATCGATATTTTATACCTATATCTATTATATCTATATTTTATTCCCCTATCTATTATATCTTTTATGTGTATATTTTATACCGATATCTATTATGTCTACTATGTCTATATTTTATACCTATGTCTATTATGTCTATTTTGTCTATATTTTATACCTATATCTATAATATCTATTATGTCTGTATTTCATACCTGTATCCATTATATCTATTATGTCTATATTTCATACCTATATCTATTATGTCTATATTTTATAGCAATATCTATTATATCTAATATGGCCATATTTTATACCTATATCTACTATATATATTATGTCTATATTGTATACCTATATCTATTATAACTGTTATGTCTATAGTTTATAGGTATATCTTTTATGTATATATTTTATACCGATATCTATTAAGTCTGTATTTTACACCCATATCTATTATGTCTTTATTTTACACCTATATCTATTATAACTTTTATGTCTATATTTTATAACTATATCTCTTATATCTATTATGTATATATTTTATACCTATATCTATTATGTCTATATTTTATACCTCTATCTATTCTACTGTATCTATATATTATATCTATATCTCTTATGTCTATATTTTATATCTATTATATCTTTTATGTCTATATTTTATACCTATATCTATTATATCTATTATGTCTTCATTTTATACATATATCTTTCGTATGTATTCGTATGTATTATGTCTATATTTTATATCTATATCTTTTATGTCTATATTTTATACGCGTATCTGTTATATCTATTATGTCTATTTTTTATACCTATATCTATTATATCCATTCTGTCTATATTTTTTACCTATATTTATCATATGTATTATGTCTTTATTTTATACCCACATATATCATATCTATTGTGTCTATGTTTCATACCTATATCTATTATATCTCTAAAGTCTATATTTTATACCGATATCTATTATAACTATATTTTATACCTATATATATCTATATTTGATACGTATATCTATTATTTCTATTATGTCTATATTTTATACCTGTATTTATTATGTCTATTTTTTATACTTATATCAGTTATATCTATTATTTCTATATTTCATACCTATATGTATTATAACTTTTATTACTATATTCTATACCTATATCTATTATATCTATTATGTCTATATTTTATCCCTCTATCTATTATATCTATTATGTGTCTATATTATACCTATATCTATTATATCTAATATGTCTATATTTTATAACTATATCTATTATATCTATATTTTATATCTATATCTATTATAACTATATTTTATACCTATGTATATCTATATTTTATACTATATCTATTATATCTATTACATGTATATTTTATAATTTTATCTATTATATCCATATTTTATATCTGTATCTATTATATATATTATATCCATATTTTATGCCGATATCTATTGTATCTACATTTTATATGTATATGTATTATGTCTATTATATCTATATTTTATACCTGTATCTATTATATCTATATTTTATACTTATATATATTATATCTATTATGTCAATATTTTATACCTGTATCTATTATAACTATTATGTCCATATTTTATAACCATATCTCTTATATCTATTATGTCTATATTTCATAACTATATCTATTATGTCTATATTTTATACCTCTATCTATTCTATCTATTATGTCTATATTTTATACCTATATCTATTATGTCTATATTTTATACCTTTATCTATCTATTATGTCTATATTTTATATAAATATCTATTATATCCATTATGTCTATATTTTATACCTATATTTATTATATCCATTATGTCTATATTTTATACCTATATCTAGTATATCTATTATGTCTATATTTTATACCTATATGTATTAAGTCTTTTATGTCTGTATTTTATCCCTATATCTCTTGTATCTATTATGTCTTCATTTTATACCTATATCTATTATATCTATTATGTGTATATTTTATTCCTATATCTATTATATCTATTATGTCTATATTTTATACCTATATCTATTCTGTCTGTATTTTATACCTATATCTATTATATCTATTAGGTCTATAT
This sequence comes from Rhinopithecus roxellana, assembly GCF_007565055.1. Taxonomy (NCBI): domain Eukaryota; kingdom Metazoa; phylum Chordata; class Mammalia; order Primates; family Cercopithecidae; genus Rhinopithecus; species Rhinopithecus roxellana. The sequence goes on from NW_022143324.1 coordinate 82,114, forward strand.
TTCATACCTATATCTATTATGTCTATTGTGTGTATATTTTACACCTTTATCTATTATATCTATTTTGGGTATATTTTATACTTATATCTATTATATCTGTTAGGTCTATATTTTATACCTATATGTAGTATGTATATATTTTATACCTATATCTATTATATGTATTAGGTCTATATTTTATCCCTCTCTCTATTATATCTATTATGTCTATATTTTATACCTATATCTATTATATCTATTATGTCTGTATTTTATTCCTATATCTATTATATCTATTATGTCTGTATTTTATTCCTCTATCTATTATATCTATTATGTCTATATTTTATAACTCTATCAATTATATCTATTATGTCTATATTTTATACCTCTATTATATCTATTATGCCTATTTTTTATACCTATATTTATTATATCTATTATGTCTATATTTTATACATATATCTATTATGTCTATTATGTCTATATTTTCTACCTATATGTATTAAGTCTATATTTTATACCTATATTTATTATATCTATTATGTCTATATTTTATACCTATATCTATTATGTCTATATTTTATACCTATATCTATTATATCTATATTTTACATCTATATCTATTATACCTATTTTATCTATATTTTATACCTATATCTATTATATCGATTGGGTCTACTTTTTATACCTATGTCTATTATATCTATCTATATTTCATACCTATATTCACTATAAATATTATGTCTATATATTAAACCTATATCTGTTATGTCTATATTTTATACCTATATCTATTTTATCTATTATGTGTATATTTTATACCTATTTCTATTATATCTATTATGTCTATATTTTACTCCTATATCTAATATGTCTATATTTTATACCTTTATCTATTATGTCTATATTTTATACCTATGTCTATTATATCTTTTATATCTATATTTTATAGCTATATCTATTATATCTATATTTTATAGCAATATCTATTATATCTATTATATCTATATTTTATATCTATATCTATTATATCTATGTTTTGTACCTATATCTATATCTATTATATCTATATTTTATATCTGTATTTATTATATCTATTATATCTATATTTTATACCTATTTCTATTATGTCTATATTTTACAACTATATATTATATATATATTTTATACCTATATCTATTATATCCATTGTATCTATATTTTATATCTATATCTATTTGTCTCTTATATCTATATTTTATACCTATATCTATTATATCTGTTATATCTATATTTTATACCTCTAGTTATTATAACTATATTTTATACCTATATCTCTTATATCCATTATGTCTATATTTTATACCTCTATCTATTATACCTATTATGTCTATATTTTATTCCTATATCTATTGTATCTATTTTGTATATATTTTATACCTCTATTAGATCTATTATGTCTATATTTTATACCTATATGTATTATATCGATTATGTTTATATTTTATACCTATATCTATTATATCTATTATGTCTATATTTCATACCTATATCTATTATATTTATTATGTCTATATCTATTTTATCAATTATGTCTATATTTTATGCCTATATCTATTATGTCTGTTATGTCTGCATGTTATATCTATTATATATATTATGTCTATATTTTATAAGTCTAAATATAATATCTATTATGTCTATATTTCATACCTCTATCAATTATATCTATTATGTCTATATTTTAAACCTCTATTATATCTATTATATGTATATTTTATACCTCTGTCTATTATATCTATTATATCTATTATGCCTATATTTTATAACTCTATAATATCTGTTATGTCCATATTTTATACCTCTATTATATCTATTATGTCTATCTTTTATAACGATATCTATTATATCTATTAGGTCTATATTTTATACCTATATGTATTATATCTATTATGTCTATATCTATTATATCTATTATGTCTATATTTTATATCTATATTTATTATATCTACTAGGTCTATATATTATACCCACATCTATTATATATATTATGTCTATATTTTATACATACATATATTAAACATATTATGTCTATATTTTATACCTATATCTATTATGTCTATATTTTATAAACTTATTTATTATATACATTAGGTGTATATTGCATACCTATACTTATGTCTATATTTTATGCCTATATCTATTATGTGTATATTTTATAAGAATATCATTTATATCTATTATGTCTATATTTTAAACCTATATCTATTATGTCTATATTGTATAGCTATATTTATTATATCTATAATGCCTATATTTTACCTATATCTATGATATCTATTATGTCTATATGTTATACTTATATCTATCATATCTATTATATCTATATTTCATACCTATATCTATTATATCTATTATGTCTGTATTTTGTACCTATATCTATTATATCTATTATGTCTATATTTTATACCTATATCTATTATGTCTATATTTTATACCTCTATCTATTATGTCTATATTTCATACCTGTATCTATTATATCTAATTTATCTATAATTTATACATATATTTATTATAACTATATTTATACCTATACATGTTATATCTATATTTCAAACCTATGTCTATTATATCTATTATATTTATATTTTATAATATGTCTATTATATCTATATTTCATACTTATATTTATTATATCTATTATATCTATATTTTATGCCTATATGAATTATACCCATATTTTATACATATATCTATTATATCTATTGTATCTATATTTTATAACTATATCTATTATATCTATATTTCATACCTGTATTTATTATATCTATTATGTCTACATTTTATACCTATATCTCTTATATCTATTATATCTATATTATACACCTATAGCTATTATAACTATATTTTTTACCTATATCTATGGTATCTCTGTTTTATACCTATATCTATTATATCTATTAAGTCTATATTTTATACTTATATAAATAATATCTATTATGTCTATATTTTATACCTATATCTATTATAACTATTATGTCTATATTTAATAACTATATCTCTTAAACCTATTATGTCTATATTTTTTACCTATATCTATTATGTCTATATTTTATACCTCTATCTATTCTATCTATTATGTCTATATTTTATACTTATATCTATTATGTCTATATTTTATACCTATATCTATTATATCTATGATGTCTACATTTTATACCTATAAGTATTATATCCTTTATGTCTATAATTTATCCCTATATTTATTATATCTATTATGTCTACATATTATACCTATATCTATTATACCTATTATGCGTATATTTTATACCTATATCTATTCTGTCTATATTTTGTACCTATATCTATTATATCTATTATGTCTATATTTTATACGTATATCTATTATATATATTATGTCTATATTTCATACCCATATCTATTATATCTATGATGTCTATATTTTATACGTGTATCTATTATATTTGTTATTTCTATATTTTATAGCTACATCTATTATATCTCTTATGTCTATATTTTATTCCTATATTTATTATAACTATTATGTCTATATTTTATACCTTTATCTGGTATATCTATTATGTCTCTATTATATACCTATATCTATTATATCTATTATGTCTATATTTTATACCTATATCTATTACATCTATTATGTCTATATTTTATACATATATCTATTATATCTATTATGGCTGTATTTTATATCTATATCTATTATGTCTACATTTTACACCAATATCTTTTATTTCAATTATGTCTATATTATAGCTATATGTTTTACATGTATATTTTATACATATATCTATTATATATATATTTTATACCTATATCTATTATATCCATTATTTGTATATTTTATACCTATATTTATCATATCTATTATGTCTATATTTTATACCTATATATCTCATATCTATTATGTCTATATTTTATACCTATATCTATTATAACTATTATGTCTATATTTAATAACTATATCTCTTATACCTATTATGTCTATATTTTATATCTATATCTATTATGTCTATATTTTATAGCTATATCAATTATATCAATTATGTCAATATTTTATACCTATATCTATTATATCCATTATGTCCATATTTTATACCTATATCTATTATATCTATTATGTCTCTATTGTATACCTATATCTATTATATCTATAATGTCTATATTTGATTCCTATATCTATTTTATCTATTATGTCTATATTTTATACCTCTATCTATTATATCTATTATATCTATATTTCATACCTATATGTATTATAACTATATTTTATACCTATATTTCTTATATCTATATTTCATACCTACATCTATTATATCTATTATATTTATATTTTGTAATTATGTCTATTATATCAATATTTTATACTTATTATATCTATTATATATATATTTTAGGCCTATGTCTATTATATCTATATTTTATACGTATATCTATTATATCTATTATATCTATATTTTATACCTATTTCTATTATATCTATATTTCATACCTTTATCTATTATATCTATTATGTCTGTATTTTTCTCCTCTATCTATTATATCTACATTTGATACCGATATCCATTATATCTATTATATCTGTAGTTTATACCTATATCTTTTATATCTGTTATGTCTAAATTTTATACCTATATCTATTATATCTATTATATCTATAATTTATACCTATATCTATTATAACTATATTATATACCTATATCTACTATATCTATATTTTATACCTATATCTTTTATATCTAATGTCTATATTTCATACCCATATCTATTATATCTATTTTTTATACATATATCCATTATATCTATTATATCGATATTTTATACCTATATCTGGTATATCTACTCTGTCTTTATTTTAGACCTATATCTATTATGTCTATATTTCATACCTATATCTATTATATCTATTGTGTCTATATTTTATGCCTACATCTTTTAAATCTATTATGTCTATATTTTATACCTATATCTATTATATCTATTATATTTATATTTTATAATTATATCTATATTTTATACCTGTATCTATTATTTCTATTATAGCTGTATTTTATATCTATATCTATTATACCTATATTTTATACGTATTTATAATATATCTATTATGTCTATATTTTATCCCTCTATTATATCTATTATGTCTATGTTTTATAACTCTATCAATTACTACTATTGTGTCTATATTTTTTACCTCTATTATATCTATTATGCCCATATTTTATACCTATACCTATTATAAATATTATGTCTATATTTTATAACTATATCTTTGATGTCTATTATGTCTATATTTTATACCTATGTATGTTATATCTATTATGTCTGTATTGTATACCTATATCTGTTATATGTATTATGTCTATATTTTATACCTATATGTATTATGACTGTATTTTATATCTATATCTATTATATATTTTATGTCTATATTTTATAAGTATATCTATTATGTCTATATTTTGTACCTCTATCTAATATAACTATTATATTTATATTTTATACATATATCTACTGTCTATATTTCATACCTATATCTATTTATTATGTCTATATTTCATACCTTTAACTATTATATCTATTATGTCTATATTTTATACCCATATCTATTATATCTATTATGTCTATATTTTATACCTATATCTATTATATCTATTATGTCTATATTTTATACCTGTATCTATTATGTCTATATTTTATACCTATATCTATTTTATCTGTTATGTCTATATTTTATACCTATATCTATTATATCTATTATGTCTGTATTGTATGCCTATATCTATTATATCTATTATGTCTCTATTTGATACCTATATCTATTATATTTCTTATGTGTATATTTTATACCTATATCTATTATATCTAGTATATCTATATTTTATACCTATATCCTTTATAACTATATTTTATTCCGATATCTATTGTATCTGTATTTTATAACTTTATGTATTATATCTATTATATTTATATTTTACAATTATATCTTTTATATCTATATTTTATACCTAAAACTATTATATCCATTATATCTATATTTTATACCTACATCTATTATATCTATCTTTTATACGTATATCTATTATATCTATTATATCGATATTTTATACCTATATCTATTATATCTATATTTTATTCCCCATGTATTTTATCTTTTATGTCTGTATTTTATACCGATATCTATTATATCTATTATGTCTATATTTTATACCTATGTCTATGACATCTATTTTGTCTTTATTTTATACTTATATCTATAATATCTATTATGTCTGTATTTCATTCCTATATCTATTATATCTATTATGTCTATATTTTATACCTATATCTATTATGTCTATATTTTATACCTATATCTATTATGTCTATATTTTATACCTATATCTATTATATCTATTACGGCTATGTTTTATACCTATAGCTATTATATCTATTATGTGTATATTTTATACCTATATCTATTATAACTGTTATGTCTATATTTTATAGGTATATCTATTAGGTCTATATTTTATATCTATATCTATTATGTCTCTATTTTATACCTATATCTATTGTGCCTTTTTTTATACCTATATCAATTATATCTATTATGTCTATACTTTATAACTGTATCTATTATATCTATTATGTCTATGTTTTATACCTATATCTATAATGTCTATATTTTTACCTGTATCTATTATATCTATTATGTCTATATTTTATACCTATATCAATTATATCTATTATGTCTACATTTTATACCTATATCTATTATATCGATTAAGTCTATATTTTATACTTATATCTATTATATCTATTATGTCTGTATTTTATACCTATATCTATTGTAACTGTTGTCTATATTTTATAACGATATATCTTATATCTATTATGTATATATTTTATACCTATATCTATTATGTCTATATTTTATACCGCTATCTACTCTATTATATCTATATTTTATATCTATATCTAATATGTATATATTTTATACCTATATCTATTATATCTATTATGTCTATATTTTATACCTATATCAATTATACCTCTTATGTCTATAATTTATACTTATATCTATTATATCTATTATGTCTATATTTCATGCCTACATCTATTATATCTATTATGTCTATATTTTATGCCTATATCTATTATATCTATTTTATCTATATTTTATAGCTATATCTATTATATCTTTTATGTCCATATTTTATACCTTTATGTATTATATCTATTACGTCTACATTTTATAGCTCTATCAATAATATCTGTTATGTCTATATTTTATATCTCTATCTATCATATCTATTATGTCTATATTTTATACCTGTATCTATTATATCAATTATATCTATATTTTATACCTATATCTATTATATCTATTATGTTTATATTTTATACCTATATCTATTATGTCTATTATGTCTCTATTTTATTACCATATATATTATATTTATTATGTCTATATTTAATACCTATATGTAATATATCTACTCTGTCTATATTTTATATCTCCATCTATTATATCTATTATGAATATATTTTACACCTATATCTATTATATCAATTATGACTAAATTTTATACCTATATATTATGTCTATATTTTACACCTATATCTATTATATCTATTTTGTCTATATTTTATACCTATATCTATTATATCTGTGTTTTACACCTATATCTATTATAGCTATTATATCTACATTTTTTTCTATATCTATTATGTCTACATTTTATATCTATATCCATTATATCCATTGTATCTATATTTTATACTTGTATCTATCATATCTATTATATCTATATTTTATACCTATATCTATTGTATCTATATTTTATGCCTATATCTATTATATCTATTATGTCTATATTTTATACCTATATCTATCATATCTATTATGTCTATATTTTATACCTATATCTATCATATCTATTATGTCTATATATTATACCTATATCTATTATATCTATTATTTCTGTATTTCATACCTATAGCTATTATATCTATTATGTCTATATATATATATATATTTTTTATTATTATACTTTAAGTTCTAGGGTATGTGTGCATAACGTGCAGGTTTGTTACATATGTATACTTATGCCATGTTGGTGTGCTGCACCCATCAACTCGTTAGCACCCATCAGTTCATCAGTTATATCATGTATAACTCCCCAATGCAATCCCTCCCTCCTCCCCCCTCCCCCCTCCCCATGATAGGCCCCAGTGCGTGATGTTCCCCTTCCCGAGTCCAAGTGATCTCATTGTTCAGTTCCCACCTATGAGTGAGGACATGCGGTGTTTGGTTTTCTCTTCTTGTGATAGTTTGCTAAGAATGATGGTTTCCAGCTGCATCCATGTCCCTACAAAGGACGCAAACTCATCCTTTTTTATGGCTGCATAGTATTCCATGGTGTATATGTGCCACATTTTCTTAATCCAGTCTGTCACAGATGGACATTTGGGTTGATTCCAAGTCTTTGCTATTGTGAATAGTGCCGCAATAAACATACGTGTACATGTGTCTTTGTAGTAGAATAATTTATAATCCTTTGGGTATATACCTAGTAGTGGGATGGCTGGGTCATATGGTACATCTAGTTCTAGATCCTTGAGGAATTGCCATACTGTTTTCCATAATGGTTGAACGAGTTTACAATCCCACCAACAGTGTAAAAGTGTTCCTGTTTCTACACATCCTCTCCAACACCTGTTGTTTCCTGACTTCTTAATGATTGCCATTCTAACTGGTGTGAGATGGTATCTCATTGTGGTTTTGATTTGCATTTCTCTGATGGCGAGTGACGATGAGCATTTTTTCATGTGTCTGTTGGCTGTATGAATATCTTCTTTTGAGAAATGTCTGTTCATATCCTTTCCCTACTTTTTGATGGGGTTGTTTGTTTTTTCCTCGTATATTTGTTTGAGTTTTTTGTAGATTCTGGATATTAGGCCTTTGTCAGATGAGTAGGTTGCAAAAATTTTCTCCCATTCTGTAGGTTGCCTGTTCACTCTGATGGTAGTTTCTTATGCTGTGAAAAAGCTCTTTAGTTTAATTAGATCCCATTGGTCAATTTTGGCTTTTGCTGCCGTTGCTTTTGGTGTTTTAGACATGAAGTCCTTGCCCATGCCTATGTCCTGAATGGTACTACCTAGATTTTCTTCTAGGGTTTTTATGGTATTAGGTGTAACATTTAAGTCTCTAGTCCATCTTGAATTAATCTTCGTATAAGGGGTAAGGAAAGGATCCAGTTTCAGCTTTCTACTTTTGGCTAGCCAATTTTCCCAGCACCATTTATTAAATAGGGAATCCTTTCCCCATTTCTTGTTTCTCTCAGGTTTGTCAAAGATGGCTGTAGATGTGCGGTATTATTTCTGAGGACTTTATTCTGTTCCATTGGTCTATACATCTATCTATTGGTCTCTATTACATATTAGACACCCCCCCCCCCCCCCCCCCCCCCCCCCCCCCACCACCCTTGTGGTCTAAACAATCTATACATATTGTATCTATTATGTCTAATGTTATACCAATAAATATTATGTCTATTATGTGTATATTTATACCTGGATCTATATATCTATATTTTATACCTATCGCTATTATGTCTATATTTATACCTAATCTATTATATCTATTATGTCTATATTTTACACGTATATCTATAATCTACTATGTCTGTATTAACTCTATACCTGTTATGTTAGTCATTTTATACCTATATCTATATAAGGTTAACATCTATATTGCATAACTACATCTGTTATATCTATTCTGTCTTATATTTATACCTCTATCTATATATCTATTATATCTATATTTTGTACCTGTTTCTACTAGTATTATATGTCTATATTTTATACCTGTATCTATTATATCTATTAGTCTATATATACCTATATCAATTATATCTTTATGAATATTTTATGCCTATATCTATTATATCTGTTATTTTTTATATTTATAATTATACTCTTATATCTATATTTTACACCTGTATCATTATATCTATTAGTCTATATGTTAAACTATATATATTGCTATATCTATATATATATCCTATAATATAGTCATATCTATATCACATTATTAATCTGTGTTTTACACCTATATTATTATATATACTTTGGCATTTTTTATACTTTTCTATTATATTTATGTCTATATTTATACATATCTATTATGTTATATTTATAAATGTATCTATTTAGTCTCTATTTTATACCTGTATAGATATATTTATTGTGTCTATATTTATACCTATATCTATTATACCTCTTATGTCTATATTTTTTACCTATATCTATATATCAATTATGTTTATATTTTATACCCATATCAATTATGTCTATATTTTATACCTATATATTATGCCTCTTATGTCTATATTTTATACCTATATCTATAATATTGTGTCTGTACTTTATACCTATATCTATTATGTCTATATTTTATGCCAATATCTATAATATCTATTATGTTATATATTACGTCTTTATCTGTTATATCTATTATGTCTATTTTTTATTCCTATATCTTTTATATCTATTATGTCTATATTTTAAACCTATATCTCTTATATCCACTATATATATATTTAATACCTATATCTATTATATCTATATTTGATACCTATATCCATTATATCTATATTTATGTTTTATACCTATATCTATCTATTATGTCTATATTTTATAGCTATATCTATTAATCTATTATATCTATATTTATCCGAAATCTATTATAACTATATTTTACCTAGATCTATTATATCATATTTTATACCTCTATGATTATACCTATAAATATATTTTTATAATTACATCTATTATCTATATTTTATACCTATATCTATTATATCTATTCTCTATATTATACCTGTGTCTATTATATCTTTTTTATTAGCACATCTATTATATCTATTATATCTATATTGTAATCTTTTTATATTTATATTTTTACCTGTATCTACATAACTATATGTCTATGTTTAATACCAATATTCATATATCTATTATATCTATATTTTATACCTATATCTATTAGAACCATATTTTATACCTATATCCATTTAATCTATATTTTATATCTATATCTATTATACTATTATACTGTATTTTATACCTATTCTATTATCTATGTGTCTATATTTTATACCTATTGTATTATATCTGTTTATCTATATTTATACCTATATATGATAATCTATTATGTCTATATTTTATACCTACAAATATTAGTCTATATTTTATACTTATATCATTATATCTATTATGTCTATAGTTCATGCCTGTATCTATTATTTCTATATTTTATACCTATATCTATTATAAGTCTTATGCCTATATTTTATTTTATTTTTTTATTTTTTATTTTTTGAGACAGAGTCTCGCTCTGTCGCCCAGGCTGGGGTGCAGTGGCCGGATCTCAGCTCACTGCAAGCTCCGCCTCCGGGTTTAAGCCATTCTCTTGCCTCAGTCTCCCGAGTAGCTGGGATACAGGCGGCTGCCCCCTCGCCCGACTATTTTTTGTAATTTTGAGTGAAAGACGAGGTTTCACCGTGTTAGCCAGGAGGTCTCGATCTCCTGAGCTCGTGATCCGCCCGTCTCGGCCTCCCAAAGTGCTGGGATTACAGGCTAGGGCCTCCGCGCCCGGCCTTATGCCTAATATATAATATTCTATTATATGTCTTATGTCTATATTTTATACCTATATCTATAGTCTATATTTTATACCTCTATCATGATATTTATTATGTATATTTGATACTAAACTATTGTATCTATTATGTCTATATTTATATCCTATATCTATTATATCAATTATGTCCATATTTTATACCTATATATATATCAATTATGTCCATATTTATACCTATACCATTAGTCTATATTATATACCTATATCTATTATATCTATTATATCTTATTTCATACCTAGTCTATTATGTCTATATTTATACCTTTATCGATTATATTTATTAGTTTGTTTTATACCTCTATCTATTTATCTACTATGTCTGTATTTTTACGTATATCTATTATGTCTACATTTTATACCTATATCTATTTTATATATTGTGTCTATATTTTATACCTATATCTATTATGTCTATATTTATACCTATAAATATTAGTCTATTTTTATACCTATATGTTATACTATTATGTCTATTTTAGAACTATATATGTTATATCTATATGTTATATTTATACCTAATCTATTATGTTATATTTTATACCTCTCTCTATTATATCTATTATGTTATATTTTTACCTATATCTATCATATCTGTCTATATTATATACCTGTATCTATTATATCTATTATGTCTATATTTTATAAGCATATCTATAATATCTATTAGGTCTATATTTTATAGCTATATCTATAATATCCATTGTGTCTATATTTTATACCTATATCTATTATGTCTATATTTTATACCTATATCTATTATGTCATTTTTTATACCTATATCTATTTATTTCTATTATTTCTAATATTTTTACCTATATCTATTATGTCTATATTTTATACCTGTATCTATTATATGTATTATGTTTCTATTTTATACCTATATCTATTATATCTATTATGTCTATATTTTATAGCTATATCTGTTATATCTATATTTTATACCTATATCTATTTTATCTATTTTATCTTTATTTTATTCCTATATCTATTATATCTATTGTATCTATATTTACCTATATTTATTATATCTCTATTTTTATACCTATCTCTATTATATCTGTTATGGCTATTTTATACCTGTATTAATTGTATCTATTATGTCTCTATTTTATACCTATATCTATTATATCTATTATGTCTATATGTTATACCTATATCTAATATATCTATATGTTATACCTATATCTAATATATCTATTATGTATATATTTTATACCAATATCTGTTATATCTATTATGTCTATATTTTTTACGTATATCTATTATATATATTCTATATTCGTACCATATCTATTATGTCTATATTTTGTTCCTACGTCTATTATGTCCAATATTTTATACCGATATCTATTTTATCTATCATGTCTATGTTTTACACCGTATCTGTCAATATTTTATAACTATATCTATTGTATCTATTATGTCTATATTTTATACTTATATCTATTATGTCAATATTTTATGCCTATATCTATTACAACTATCATGTTTATATGTTATACGTATATCTATTATATTTGTTATGTCTATATTTTATACCTATGTCTATTATATCTATTATGTCTACCTTGTATACCTATATCTATTATATATATTACGTCTACATTTTATACGTTTATCTATTATATCTATTATGTCTATATTTAACACATATATCTATTACATCTATTATGTCTTTATTTTATACCTATATCTATTTTATCCATTTTGTCTGTATTTTATCCCTATATCTATTATATCTATTAAGTCTATATTTCATACCTATATCTGTTATACCTATTATGTCTATATTTTATACCTATATCTATTATGTCTATATTTTATACCTATATATTATATCTATTATGTCAATATTTTATACCTATATCTATTTTATCAATTATATCAATATTTTATACCTATATCTATTATATCTATTATGTCTATATTTTATACTCATTCCTATTATATTTTATACCTATATCTATTATATGCATTATGTCTATATTTTGTACCTATATCTATTATATCTATTATGTGAATAATTTACACCTATATCTATTATATCTATTTGTCTTTATTCTATACCTATATCTATTATATCTATTATGTCTGAATATTACTTATATCTATGATGTCCATATTTTATACCTATATCTATTATAACATTTAGGTCTATATTTTATAACTATATATTATGTCTATATTTACACCAATATCTATTTATCTGTTATGTCTATATTTCAGAACTACATATTATGTCTATATTTTATATCTTATCCATTATATATATTCTGTCTATATTTTATATCTATATCTATTATGTCTATATTTTACACCTACATCTATTACATCTATTCTGTGTATATTTTATCCGTATATCTATAATCTTTTTGTCCATATTTATACCTATATCTATTATGTCTATATTTTATACCTATATCCATTATATCTAATTTCATACCTATCTATTATATCGATTATTATACCTATATCTATATACTATTGTCAATATTTTATACTTGTATCTATTATATCTATTTTTTATACGTACATCTATTATATCCAATTTTATACCTATATCTATTATATCTATATTTTATACCTGTATCTACTATATCTATTATGTCTATGTTTTATAACTATATCTATTATATCTATTATGTCTATATTTTATAACTATATCTTTTATATCTATTATGTCTATATCTTATATCTATATCTAATTATATTATTATGTCCTATATTCCCCTATACCTATATCTATTATATCTATTATGTCTATATTTCATAACCCTATATCTATTTATAATCTATTATGTCTATACTTTATACCTATTTCTCTTGGTACCCATTATGTCTATATTTTATACCTATATATTATATCTATTGTGTCTGTACTTTATACCTGTATCTATTATATCTATATTTTACCATATCTATTATAACCATATTTTATACCTATATCCATTATGTCTATATTTTTTACCTATATCTATTAAATCTATTATATTTATATTTTATAATTATATCTATTCTATCTATATTATATATCTATATCTATTATATCTATTGTCTATATTTTATACCTGTGTCTATTATATCTATTTTTTATACATATATATGTTATATTTATTATATCTATATTTCATACCTATATCTATTATCTTTTATGTCTATATTTCATACCTATATATATCATATCTATTATGTCTATATTTTACACCTATATCTATTATATCTCTTATGTCTTTATTTCATACCTATATCTATTATAACTATTATGTCTATGTTTATGCCTATATTATTATATCTATTATCTATATTATATACCTATATCTATTATAACTATTATGTCTCTATTTTATACCTATATCTATTATGTCTATTATATCTATATTTTATACCTATATTATAACCATATTTTATACCTGTATACATTATATCTGTGTTTTTTACCTATATCACTTATATCTATTATATTTATATTTTTTATAATTATATTTTTATATCTATATTTTATTCCTATATCTATTATATCTATTGTCTATATTTTATACCTGTATCTATTATGTCTATTTTTTATATGTATATCTATTATATATATATTTTTTACTTATATCAATTATATCTATATTTTATACCTGTATCTATTATATCTATTTTGTCTATATTTTATACCTATATATATCATATCTATTATGTCTATATTTTATACCTATATCTATTATATCTATTATGTCTGCATTTCATACCTGTATCTATTATATCTATTGTCTATATTTTATACCCATATATATTATATCTATTGTTTTTATTTTATACCTACATCTATAATATCTATTACGTCTATATTTTAAAACTGTATCTATTATATCTATTATGTCTCTATTTTATACCTATATCTAATATGTCTATATTTTATACCTATATCTATTATATCCATTATGTGTATATTTTATACCTATATCTATTATGTCTATATTTTATACCTATATCTATTATAACTATTATGTCTATATTTTATAACCATATATTATGTCTATATTTTATATCTATATACATTATATATTATCTATTTTATATCTATATCTATATGTCTATATTTTACACCTATATCTATTATACCTTTCTGTGTATATTTTATAAAGTATATCAATTATATCTTATGTCTATATTTCATACCTATATCTATTATGTCTATATTTTATACC